>NC_133651.1:166863478-167032031 GCF_009905375.1 Apium graveolens
GTTACCCATATCGCGTTATAATTTGCTTTGGTTCTTGGAAGTCCTACCACAAAATCCATTGCTAGATGCTCCCATTTCCATTCTGGAATATCCGATGGTTGCAGTAATCCACTTGGACGTTGATGTTCCGCTTTGACTCGCTGGCATATGTAATATTTACTTACCCACTATGCTATCTCTTTCTTCATATTTGGCCACCAAAAGTTTTCCTTCAGATCACGGTACATTTTCTTACTTCCTGGATATATGTAATATTTTGAATTATGCACATCTCGTAATATCTCTTTGCTCAGTTCTGCCACATTAGGGATCCAGATTCTTGATAAAAATGTAGAATTCCTTCAGTATCTTTGTGGGTTGTGATTTCTTCTCACGTTATTGTCATCTTGACCCATTACTTCTTCTAAACATTTTTGAATTTTTTCCAATAATTCTGGTTAAAAAGTCATCGCGTAAATAACTTCAGTAGGTTCACACGAATCTCAATTTCCAACTTGTCAAATTCCTTGGCCAATTCTTCAGATAAAGTTAACAAATTCAATCTTTCTTTTCGGCTCAGTGCATCTGCCACAACGTTCGCTTTCCCTGGATGATAACTAATTGTAACATTGTAATCTTTGATCAACTTTAACCATCTTCGTTGCCTCATGTTAAGTTCCTTCTGCATAAAGATGTACTTTAAAATTTTATGATCCGTGTAGATTTTGCATTTCTCACCGTAAAGATAGTGTCTCCAAAGTTTCAATGCAACTACGATCGCCGCTAATTCCAGATCCTGTGTAGGATATTTATGTTCATGAGGTTTTAACTGTTTCGAGGCATATGCAATTACATTACCATGTTGCATCAGTACACATCCTAGTCCGCGGTTGAAGCGTCACTGTAAATGACAAAATCTCCATGCTCATCTGGTAATTCCAGTACCGGTCCAGTTACTAACCGATTCTTCAGTTCTTGAAAACTTTCCTCATATTTGTCATCCCATACGAACTTTTCATTCCTTCAAGTTAATTTGGTCAGCGGCGTTGCTATTTTCACAAAATCCTTGACGAACCTTCTATATTATCCTGCCAATCCCAAGAAACTTCGAACTTCTGTTGGTGTCTTTGGACATTCCCAATTTAACACAGCTTCAATCTTCGCTGGATCAACTTGAATGCCTTCCATGTTAATGATATGCCCTAAAAATTGTACTTTCTTCAAACAAATTTACATTTCGAGAACATTGCGTACATCTGTTCCTTTACAAAGCAATCCTCAAATGCTCGGTATACTCTTCTTCAGTCTTCGAATAAATCAAGATGTCATCAATAAATACATCATGAACTTATCCAAGTACTTTTTGAATACCATGTTCATCCAATCCATGAATGGTGCTGGCTCGTTGGTCAAAACGAATGCCATTACGAGAAACTCATAATGTCCGGATCTGGTACGAAAAGTAATCTTCAGAATATCTTCATCTTTGATCTTCAATTGATGGTAGCTCGATCTCAAGTCTATCTTAGAAAACCATGCGGCTCATTTTAGTTGATCAAATAAATCATCGATTCGTGGTAGATGATATTTATTATTGATAGTCAGCTTATTCAGTTCCCGATAATTGATGTATAATCGCATGCTACCGTCTTTTTTCTTTACAACTAATATCGGTGCACTCTATGGGGATACACTAAGTCTTATGATTCCCCTGTCTAAAAGATCTTGTAATTGCGTTGATAATTCTTTCATCTCAACCGGTGGCATTCGATATGAAGCTTTTGAAATTGGTTCCGTACACGTCGCTAAATCAATTGTAAACTCAATTTCTCGGTCTGGCGGTAACCCTAGAATTTCGTCTGGAAAAAATTAGGAAATTCACATACAACTGGAAATCTTCTATCTTGGGACTTCCCTTTTCTGTATTTAACACATAGGCTATATACATTTCACATCTCTATCGTAGCAATCGTTTGGTCTGCATTATTGTCAGAAATTTCTTTCGCTGTCTTTCGCCTCTGAACATTACCGTTGTATTTTCCGCAGTTCACAATTTTACCTTCTTGTTCGCGTAATCGATCTGGGCATTATGACAAGCTAACCAATCCATTCCCAAAATAATGTAAAACTCTTCTAACTTAAAAAGAATCAAGTCTACGAAGAAATAATGTCCGGATATTCCGATATCGCACGCATAACATACTCGATCTATCAGAACTTGGTCGTCATTCGCTAATTTTGTAATTAACGTCTCGCCCAACCATTCAGTTTCATAATATATCTTATCAATGAATTTTTCAGAAATAAAAGATCGTGTAGTTCCAGAATGAATTAATACTTTTGAATTTACTGAGTTCACGAAAAGCGTACCTGCAATCACACTAGGACACTGCACGACTTCCTTCATTGTCATGTTAAATGTCCTTGCTCTGGGCTGATTAGGCTGTGGTGGAGGAGGTAATGTCAATAGCTTAGGAATAATAGCTACCATTGTTGTTCCTCTGTAATTCCTAGCATTATGTCCTTTCTTTCCACACTCGAAACAAGTAACTTCTGTTTTTCCCGCTGGAAATTCATTTGAATAGTGCCATTTCTGCTTACATTTGAAACAAATCACATTTTCCTTGATATAGACGTCAGTATGCTTCTGACCACATGTCTTGAAGTACGGCACTGGGACTCTGACTATTCCCTGCTGGTTAGGAGTTTGGAAACGATTACCTATTTTCTGGTTGCCTTGTTCTATTCTTTTGAAATTCATATTTGTCCGGGCTTGAAATCCCGGCTTCCTACTGGAACGATTCTGGAAACTTCCCTGTCCCTTTCCTTTTGAAATCTTTCATGTTCTCCCTCAATAATCATGGCTTTTTGTACCACGGTGGTATAAGTCATTAATTCAAAAACTGCAACTTGGCCACGAATCCACGATCGTAATCCCTGTTGGAATCTTTGGGCTCATTTTTCTTTAGTATCAAATTGTTCTGGAACAAACCTAGCCAACTCAGTAAACTTGGCTTCGTATCCTGTCACGGACATACTTCCCTGCTTCAACTCTAGAAACTTAATCTGCATATGATTCTTCACATAGCGAGGAAAATGTTTCTCTAAGAACAGCTCTTTAAACATATCTTAGGTTACAATATCTTCACCTTCTAACGCTTTCCTAGATTTGGATCAATAATTCGCTTTCCCTTTCAAAAAGTAGCTAGCAAAATCAGTCTTTTGGTCCTCACTTACTTTCACAAGAGCAAATGCTTTTTCAATTTCTTTCAACCAAGTTGTATCCTTAATAGGATCTGCTGTTTCCTCAAACTCTGGAGGCTTAACTGACTGAAACTGTTTGAAGATAACAACAGGTATAGCTAGTGGTAACTTAGGTTCAGGACGGGGTGGCTGTTGTAACATCTATTGTTGATGTTGCTGCATCTGCTGCTGCATCATTACCATCTGTTGTTGCATCATATGGAACATTTGGTTCATAGTGTCGTTAGTCTGTCCCTCAGAGTTGCTGTTGGAGGTTTCAGTTCTAGTATTTCTCTTTGGTGCCATTTTCTGATAATAAAACAAGTAATTCCTTTTGAACAGTTTTATTAAACAATTGAGAATAAATAAAGAAATAATTTATCCTGTATTAACAAAATTTAAATAATGATTTATGGAAGAAAACAATTTGCTCAATATAAAAACAGGAAATTTAAATAATCGATTGAAATGGTTTTATAACTTGTAATGAAAATGATGGTACACTGCTTTTAAATTTAAACAGAATTTAAAATATGGAAAACTATAAAACGATAAAGTAAATGTAAATGCTGTAAAACTGTAAAGACTGAAATTTAAATAAAAGAAAATTTGAAAAAAGTTCATTTTATATATATGTAACACCAGCCTCCGGTGTAAGTGCTTGGTACAAAAAGTTTCGCTCAAAACTGTCATGGCTGCTGCTACAAGTCAGGCTATGTACTACACACATACATTACTAACTATACTATACTAGGCTGCATCTATCTACATCAGTCATATATACTACACATCTAGTCTCCTGCTGTCAGATCTCAAAACCCTGGCGGAATACGCCTCACCTCATCCCGGAGTATCGGGACAACTGTTTGTGCCAAACGATGAACCCTATGAAACTCCGCATAAGAAGGCGTCCCATTATGTGTCAAAGCATCTAACTCAAAGGTAGCGCTCATCACTGTGGACTGTAGCCTCTGTCTCATCATATAATCCGGCTGAAGTGCGGCTAACGGTCCTCGGTCTCTCTGATCAAACAAATGCATAATCTCCCTGCACTGAGATCTCCAATACTCAACATCCTATCTCACAACACTGTAATCATGATACGGTACCATATATGGCTATGCAACATGTCCTACAGACTCCTACGACCAAACTCTCTGTATCCCTGCAGCACCCTGCTATGGTAATCCCAACTGTAACCCTACATCATGCTCATCCATACCCTCAACTGGGGCCATCTGAAATATCTCTGACTCTGGGGCATGCACCTAAATAGGAGGTAACACTGCTGGTGGTGGAAACTCTGGCTTAACCTCTGGAATAAACTAATACTCTACCAAAAGTGGAGGTCGAAACATCGGCTTAAAGAACTCTAGTGGATCAAACAACTCTACCGGATCAGGAATCAGCTCTGGCATTGGTGGTACTATCTCCTGGGGCAATGGTGGAGGTGGTGGAAGAGGTGGAAATACATGCTCAGGTACTGGTGGAATGACTGGTGCAAATGGTCCTGTGACTGTCCTCTCGAATGAACCTGAGTAACCTGACGATGCCATCTAATATTATAACAAAGAAAGAAGAAAGGTCACTTAATAATTCTAGAACTTATACTTTCCTAGTCTAAATTTATCTAAATCCTAACTCTAGTCTTCCTATTTGACTATTCATATCTTATGTGATCTTCTTATCTTATCTTAAATCTAATGTTCTTATTTTCAGGGACCTAACCTACAGCTCTGATGCCAAACCTGTAATGCCCGCCAAACCCGGGGTATAAGTATGGGGGTTACTAGCTAATCTCCAAACCTGTACAACCTGAATAACAATAATAATGAAATATATCTAAACCCCTTTAACACTAACCAGGATCTTTTTAGGTTGAAGTATGACAACAAAAATCACTAACTACTTTATTACAAACCAAATTCAAAATCTTACAAACTCTCTTTATTAAAAGCCATTGTCTAACCAGTTTTAAACTAAGTTCCTCTTTAATCAAAAACACACACTAATTATCTACACTTCACCTGTTCAGGCAACTCAAAGTTTTTTTCCTGGATTGGAATCAACACCTTGGCTATGAGAGGGTCCCGTGGCTTGACTCGCTTCTTTACTACTCGAGTCCTGATAGGTTTCATTTTCATTCTTAACTGAAAACAATAAGGTGAATAACAACAAAAAGGGGTGAGCCAAAAGTTGCTCAACAAGTCCGCAATATATAAACAGTGTTAAAGCAATTTAAATAAATCGGTAATATGGTTACATCTACAAAGATATAACCCTGCGAGAAAAGAACGAAGGCCATTACTGGCGAATACAAATGAACTAAACTGGACACAAGTTCGCATCTATACCCTGCTGATCAGCTAGGATATAGTGCAGATCTATATCTCACTATATAGATCAAGTCGGGTACCCAGGCTTTACGTCCCATATCAAGGATCCGGTTATGTCCCAGTCCTTAGGATCAAGTATAAACTTAATCCCAAACATCACTATCCAGTCCATGGAGTAGCAACCAGAACAATCAATATGCTTTGATATATTCTAATCACTAGAATATACCAATGTGTATATGTAACTATTGGAATATGAATATGAGATTCAAAGGAAAAGGAGAATTCAATAATCAAAATGAAATATGAACAAGAGAATATCAATTATGTAACAGTGTTTATGAATAAGAATCAAAAGAGTGCAAATGTAATAAGAATCTGAAGAAACGTCACTATTCTGAAATTAGAATAGGGGAAAAATGTGCCTTTCACGCGATTTACTCCAAATATTTCACCTTCGTCAATCACCGGCTCAATCCTCCTTGCCGGCCTGGATTTTATCAAAGAAATAGACTGATTTAGTCATCTCGTATCTCAATCGCGTCTCAAACCGACTTCACGTAGCTCCTATTGTCTACCCACACGTGTATCATCGATTCGTATATCATTTATTAACAATCAAGACTCGATTAACCACATAATACACATAAGCACATAAGCCAAATAATAATTTTTAGGTTTAAAATAATTTTTAGAATCAAAATCGACTTGCTCTTCGCTTAACTGATCATTATCTGGCTCGTTTCCTATTTTTCTGGGTTTATCGGACTCGTCCCTACACGCGATTTGGCTCATAATCAAATAAATGTCAAAAGTCATCTGATTTATAAGAGAAATTAGGATTTAATATTATTTTTAATGAAAATAAATCATTTTTCTGAGTTAAAGGGCTTTCGTTTCGCTCGAATTGGATAAACGGTTCAATTAATACCAATTAAACACAGATAAATCAATTTATTATTCAATATAAATAATTATCAGTAATTATTAAACCCTAAAAATATTTTTAAATAATTATTTGGGAAAAATCAGAATTAAAAATGATTTTTCTATAAATTTTGGAATCAAAATAAAAAATTATTTTTAAATAATAAATAAAGAATTAATAATTAATAAATAATTAAGAAAATAATTAAATCTGATTTTTAGAAAATATTTCAGAATTATTCATAATATAAATCAATTAATTAAATAATTAATTAATCAATTTATAAAATAAATAAATTGATTTTTATAATAAAAATAAAATAAAAATAAAAATAATTTCCAAAAACATTTGTCAGAAAATCAATTCTGGAAAAAACAGATCAAACCCGGGTTGCAAACCGGGTTGCAACCGGTTCACCATGAAAATCCCGGGTTGGGGATGAATTGGTCGGAACTTGCCCAGAATCCGGCGACCGGCCAGGATTCCGGCAAGTCCAATTCGTGCCCAAAACAACACTGTTTGGTGTGTTTTGAACTGGGGTTTCTTTGCAAATCAGCACAACAATTCAACCACGGCAACAACATCACAGAATCATCCATGGAGTGTCATCTCCGGTGAAAACAATCCAACTCCGATGAACTTTTCCAGATTCTGATGAAGTCATTTTAAGGCCAAATCACGAATTATTTGTACTTGTTTTTACTGGGAATCGATTCCAAATTCAGTTCTAAATATTATTCAACCATCAACATCATCTAATAACCCTCAGGCTAAGTTCTCCGATCAAACCGACTTAAAGTCCGTCCAAAATCCGATTTCACTAATTTGTACATCAAAATTCACGTTCTATATATGAAAATAAAGCTTATAACACACACAATCAAACCCCTATGCTCTACCACATTTTAGCTATCTCTAAAATTAAAAACGATCAAATAAAAAAAATACATAAACCCTAGATATAGTTCTTTCAATTCAAGAAATCGTCTGTAAAATTAATTAGTAGAAATCGATCAGAAATCATCAGGCAAAGCTATACATAATATCAATTTCAACAAATAACCCCAGAATCAAAAAGTACCAAATCGGGTATAAACCCTGGAAATTCAAAATAAAAAACAACGAATTATAACTTGAAATTGATATCAAAAACAAAACGAACAGATCGAAACCTGTGATTCGAGTACTCGAACTACTTGATTTGGTATAGGAATTAGATTAAAACCCTTGATTGAATTCTCAACCCGACCCTGTTCTTCCCGACCCGATTTACAGAGAATTTTCTGATTTTCTGATTTTTAATTACATAATTAATAATAATTAAATAAAAATTAGGCTATTTATAGTAGTAAAATTAACACTCCTAGTTAAAATTAAGGCCCTAATTCTACATCTTTTAAAATTAATTGGCCTCTAATTTTATAATTTTTTAGTATTAAAATTTAATTTTTAAATATTTTATATATACAATATATATGCCAAAATTTCCCAAAAATTGTGAATAATGCAAAAATACAAAGAAATGGTATAAATGAAAGTCCTATAATTTTCTAAAAATAAAAATGTGATTTTTGTGGGGGTTTTTAACACCCAATGGGGCTCGGAAAAGTCATTTCTCACGAAACGAGAAAATTTATAAATACCTAGATGTTCGGAATAACACGATGGTACAAGCCGTTTGATGAAAAATAAAGCGCATTATTTTATTTGAAATATTAGCTTTAAAATCATAGTTCGGGTCGTATAACTTTTGATACGAAAGCTATAAATACAAAATAAAATATCTGAAAAATACCCTGAAAATACCCGGACGATACAGAATGCACGTAACACGTAGCAGTTAAGGTTTTACAACTAATTACACATAAATGACACATTAACACACATAATTTATTATAAATATGATATAATACAAGTGTAAATTTCCCAAACATTACAGAATTGCTAAGATCTACAGGAATGGTAAACTAATCTGTGTAGTAGCTGGACATCCCAAGTTTGCAGAGGCTAAGAAAAAAGAAAAGGTGAGGCTTAAACAACAACAAAAGCAAGCTGCTTTAGAAGCCAAGAACCTAGCCAAGAAGCCTGTAACCACAGACGTTACATTGCCTGCTGTGACAGCTGAAAATCTGGATGAAGGAAAGAAGGAAGAAGCAAAGAAGACAAAGAGGAAGTTTAGATATAAAATCCATGCAAAGAGGAAGATAGATTTCAATGAATATATGGAAGAAAACATGCCAACTTAATCTACAACTTCAAGTCAATCAGCCATACCTACTATGAGGGAGGCTCAATTCAAGGTTGATCCTAACATCACCTTTCAAGGTGAACCTATTGTCCCTAATGATGAACCTATAGATTGGGATAGCTTGCCTCTTCCTGGTCTAAATCTTCCTATCTTTTCCAAACAAATAAAAACAAAGGAAAGAGTAGTCAAAACAGTCAAGCCTTCCAAGCTTCAAACCAAGCAAGTGGCCAAACCCAATCCTAATGTCCACAAGGGAGATCAACTCTACATATGTGATATCAAAAAAATTTCAGACATAAGCCTCTATCTAGATGAGCTAGAAGAAGTCAGATCTATTGATGTCTACAAGCACCTTCCAGAGAGACTAGTCTTCAGGTATAAGGGTGGTAAAGAGATTACATGGCCACTTCACAGAATTCTTAATGAAGGTTATTTCACTTTGGTGACCATCTTCTCTACAATCAAGAAAAACTTTAGATTTAATATAGTTGCCAAGAAAATGTACTAAACAAGATTAAGGAGATAAGGAATAGTTAGAGAGGACCAAATGCACTCCCAAGAGTATTGACAATTCCTTTTACTGGAGATAGGGTGCATTTGAGTCCATACTGGATTATGGAGTTCAAGGATAAAAAATACATTAGAAGATTCTTCAGATTGGAAGACCAGCTAAAGATTGCAAGGAATGAAACTCTCAAAGAGATGCAAGAAAAGCTGGATCTAACAAATGAGAATGAATTAGAATTTTTCAGACAACTCCAATATCAGATTGAAGAGAATGATGTGAAGCTGGGAAAGAAGTCAATGCCATCAAGGAAATGATCTAAATTTTCTCAGTTTAGAGGAGAACCTTGAAAATGATCTGTAAGACACTCTACAAATCTTTCTTCGTGATATTTTTCAATAAACTGCAACACTTGTAAATTTTAATCTACTTTATCTCATTCTGTATTAATAGAGTGTTTTGTTATCATCAAGTTTCTCTTAATTTATGGTTATATTTCCAGTAGACATAAATTGGGGGAGATTGTTAGGAATATGTTGTGTACTTGATGATAACTTGAACAAAACACTTAGTAGATTTTATTTAAGTGATATTATAGCTTTCAACGGATGATCAATTCAACATCCGTTGAAAGAGTAGCTTTGTAACAATAATATTAGTAACACATTTCTGCATACTTAAAGTAACTTAGTGAACTAGATGTTGTATAATGTTTAAGTCATGTTGACTACTAGATTGATATGCAAGATAGGATGGTTAATTATAAATATTAGATGTCTTGTAATCTTGTATAAATGAAATGGAGTCAAATGTCAAGAAAACAGTTTCAACGGATAATTCACAAAATTTCAATGGATGATCAACATAATCTCGACGGATGATCAACCTGAGTTCCAATGGATGATCAATCTGAGTTTCAACGGATGATCAGATTCAAAAGAGCAGTTGATAGTGACTTGATAGTCACATGCCTTGGTTGTATGCAAATGGAATGTGGCAGCCTGATTCAGGTTTTAGAGAACAAAGAAGCATTTCCACTTTCATGCTAAACTGAAGATATTCAAAGATGCTGGAAAGAGAAGTGTAGCAGCATGAAATTAGACTAGAAATAATTTTTCTTATTATCTTGTCTTTTTTATCATATAACTTGGTGAGATATAAACCAAGGGGAGCAAGTTGAATAGTATCCAGGTCAGTAAGAATTTACTAGAGAAATAGATAAGGCAAAATATGTAAAGAATTTATCTATTTTTGTTCAACTTTTAAGCAGCTGTGTATAATTTTGTAACATAAAGTTCTCTACTTAATATATATCTCTGGTGGAAAAGTTCAATCCACCAGAAAGTTTTTAAGTACTTGTATTTAAATACTTTGTGTTTTAATTTATACACTACTTTCATTTCACACCATTGCAAAACCAAACACAATTATTTATTTTTAGAAGAACTGTTATTAAAATTGAAAAGTAGCCAGAATTACATCCAACCGCCCTTCTGTAATTCTTTGTTAGATTGTTAGGGAGTAACACCATAACAACCATAAATTATAATACAACAAAAATCATTATTATTACAATATCATGACGCCTTTACCAAGATCTTTTCCAGGTTTAAGTATGATTTAGGCCATTCAACTATTTCAATACCAAATTCATTTCAACTAGACTAACACAACAGTCTTATTACAACAACTCAACAGACCTACAATAGGTCTGACATAACTACCTCATAAGAACTTGATAGAGGAGGAGCTAACACTCTGCCCTGGCTATAGTTAAAAAATGGTCTTCTAGCAGGCGCTCGATCTCTAGGCATCTGAAATGAGGTAATATAGAGACATACAAAACAATGAGCCAACGAATGCTCGGCAGTAGCAGATATACGAATAAACAGGTTATTGATTTCATACCAAGCAATTAAGTAAAACAGTTGGAATCTTTTTTTAAGAATCGGAAACCTCATCATACTAGCATGCTTTTCAAAATCAAACACAATATAAACAGAATAAAGAATTTCAAAACATTGACTTTAGCATGATATCCTCTTTCTGAATAAATTATCTTTTAAACATTTTCGAAATTGAATTAATCAGTTTTATTGGACTTTCAACATGTGAAGATAGTTGATCAGTCTATCATCACCAGACAGCGATTGACGGTCGTCCAGAATAAAGAATGTGTTCCAGAACTTGAGAGACTAGCTAGGTCTACCCCACGGTGGACTAATCGGTTAATAATGTGCACAACCAAATTAACCTCTTATGCCACCATCTGTTGGGCCGTTATCGAATAACGGGCCTCTTACGCAACTCCAATATATTAACTAATTTCCCTTTTCAACTCTTTCCGAATGCCACAAAATAGGTGGACAAAACATTCCATGATTTTTAGGTGGACCAAACATTCCACGACATAGGTGGACAGAACATTCCAAGAAATAGATGGATAAAACATTCCACCTTATCCAGTTTTCAAATCCGTTTATACCTATCTTGTTTTAAAACAATCTTTATCACCGCACATGTTCAAAACCTTTCTGAATATCAATCACAAATAGAGATATGTAATCCACGAGTTACTATTCCCTAAAATAACTTTGAATAAAACAGATTTCAGAACAAGGGAATACATAACTTAAATCATTTTGATCAAGTATGAGTACGTTAATCAAATAATGCAATCATGTTTATTCAAAAGTACTAAACCATGAAAGATATGGTCAGAGGTACTTGCATTGCTGGGCTTTATCGACTAAACACTAGACTTCGTTAGTCAGACTCCAACGCTCGGGTCTTTTGACTGGAACCTTACTGGGCTATTCGACTGAATACTAGGCTATCTTTAGTTCAACTTTAACACTCAGGTCCTTCGACCAGAACCTATAGAATCGAAATACCCTAATTTAGACAATCGATTATGCTTGACATATCCTCGCTATCAACTCTACCCATTCCCTGTGAAATCCTGACTCGTAATTATACATATTATTATAATACACATAACAACTAGTGTTTACGTATTCAGAACTTGGTTCGATAATCATTTTCGGAAAATACGTATACCCGTCATTTCACAAAATAGGGATGTTAATTATTATACAAAATATGTTATCATGACACGCAAGTAGGTTTCGTAAAATATTTATAATTATATAAGTATATACGTTCAACTGGTATCCCCAATAATTACAGGATACGTTCCCATATTTTTGAAATTAATTTCTCAAAAATCGGGCAGCGCCTCCTCTATTTAAAGGACTACCCGTCGAAACATAATCGACGCAACAATCACAATTTCGCAATTCAATGCTCCATACGACTTTTTAAAAATAAACATCTATTTTTCATTTTAAAAATAATTTGACGAACTAAATTATTATTTTATAATTATAGGAATCAGAATAAATCATCACGGTCCACTGTCGGCTCGCCGAAGGTCATCGCCAACGGCGACAAAATTCACAGGAACCCGATTAATTCGGGTTTCCAACGCGAATTCCATCAATAATTAAGATTAATTTCGCAGTTATCATATAATTTTCATTAAAATTAACTATAGAAAAATCAGAAATTCTAAAAGCAACACCACATGCACACACGTGCGGGTGTGGCCGGAAAGGAAAGAACAGCGGCCGAAAATTACACAGACAACATCACACTCGCATACAGCATAAACAGGAACGTACATATATAAGTATCCCACCAGGAATAACTTTAAAATAAACATAAAGCTAGCAACAGATACACACAGCCATCGCCGAAAAATAAGGAACAACGGCGATGAAGAGAGGACAGAGGCGGTGGCGATGACCTACCCATGAAGGAGAAATAATCGAAAGGAATGGGGGAACAGGAGAGGGAGAGTGAGAAAAATGAGACTGAGAGAGACAATAGAGAAAACAGGGAAGAGATGTAGAGAGAACCGCAAGAGAGAGAGAGAGAGAAACAGAGATAAGTGAGGCCGAGAAGAAGAGATAAAGGTGTCAGTGGGTTTTTTTTTATTTTGTTGTTTTTATTTCCTAAATAATCATAGCTTTCCGCGTAGCTATTTGTGTGTAGAAAAATGACACGTATCAACTGAAATTGACATGTACCCAACATGCAGCTCGGTTCTGCCCCATTTTTAACTTTTTAACGATACAACTTGCGGGTAAATAAAACTCGAAAATTTATCGAAGAAATTTTAAAATTCTCCTAATATCTAAAAACTAATAAAATAAAATTCTCATAATTTTTAAAGCATTTTTAAATCGTACATCAGACCTGCATTT
This sequence comes from Apium graveolens, assembly GCF_009905375.1. NCBI lineage: Eukaryota > Viridiplantae > Streptophyta > Magnoliopsida > Apiales > Apiaceae > Apium > Apium graveolens. The sequence goes on from NC_133651.1 coordinate 166,876,986, forward strand.
TACGATTTAATGAACAAACGCGCGGGTGAATATAATTAGATTTTTTTTGAAATAATTTTAAAATTCTCAAAATATTCAAAACTAAAGAAAATATGAGTTTCATAGTTTTTGAAACTTTCTTGAATTTAATACTGAATTTACACTTAAATATAATCCGAAAATCATTTAGGAATAAATAATTAATGAAATATTGCTCTCTAAATTTTATAAATTCCCAAAAATAATTATTGAGATTATAGAACCATAAAATTAATTTAAGAGATAAACCTAATATTTATGAAAATAAATCTTCAATAAAATCATTTTTTTTAAAAAAACAAAGCAATGGAGCTCAACAATTAATTACACAAATAATCCTCGTACACCAATAAGTCACACACAATCAATAATAAGGCAACACACAGCTGACAGAACCAACCCCTATTTTATTTATTTAAATATTCAATAATTACACTTCAAATAATACAGAAATACGAGTCGTTATATCTTTCCCCCTTAAAAAGATTGTGTCCATAAAATCTTAACTAATTAAACAAGTGAGGATATTTGTCAAGCATATCTGACTCTAACCCCCAAGTAGACTATTCTATCCGAGGATTCCTCCAAAGCACTCTCATTATAGGAATAAACTTATTTCTAAGGACTTGCTCTTTATGATCTAAGATCTGGATTTGCAGCTCCACGTAGGACAAATCTGGCTGAAGCTCGATTGGCTCATACTCAATATATCGGTTCGAATCAGGGATATACCACTTCAGCATAGATATGTGGAACACAATATGGATATGATGCACATGCGATGGAAGCGCCAACTCATAAGCAACTTTACCTACTTTTCTCAATACCTCGAGAGGTCTGATATACCTAGGACCCAACTTGCCCTTCTGTCTAAACCTAACCAACCCTTTCCAATTCCTTTGTTAACTCCTTAATGATCGCTATCACATTATGTCCTTCTTTTCTACTTAAGGCATCTGCCATTACATTGGCTTTGCATGGGTGGTAATTAATAAAATAATCATAATCTTTAATCAATTCTAACCAGAACTAATACTTTGAAAACTTAGCATACAGTTGCTTCTTTCCTAACCTCTATAGGGAAATCCTTGGGTGTCCTACATGGTCTTTCTTAGTCTTTGAATAGATGAGGATGTTATCAATAAATACAGCTACACTTATACGAGTACTCCTTATACATTCTGTTCAATAATCCTTAAAGGCGACTGGTGTATCTGCTAATCCGAATAACATCACCAGAAACTCGTAATGTCCATATCTCGTTCTAAATGCTGTATTTGGTACAACCTCTGGCTTGATCTTTAACTGATGATAGCCTGATCTTAAGTCAACCTTCGTGTTAGTCCCTTAACAATGTAGCAAGAATTACAGAAGGGGGGTTGAATGGAATTCTTGAACCTTTTTCTTCAAATAAAAATGTTCAACTCGATTATAGATATATTTTTTTTGATTAGCACAATGCGGAATGTAAACTTGAATGAATTAAAACATAAGTAATTAAAAACAAGAGTCTTTAAAAACTTTCTGGTGGATTTAAACAATTCCACCAGAGATATATATAATATATCGAGAGGACTCTGTGTGCAGAAATGCCCACAGCTGCTTACAAATGGAACTGCTAAGAATACAGGAAATGCTAAAGATTATGCTTACAAAGATTTCTCTGTTTTTTAGTTTCTCTCAGTTATCTCAGTTATTTTTCTATTTTCTACTCTCTTGGTTTATATAATACCAAGATTATAAAGTCAAAAAGACTGAACAAATATAAAATCTAAAAGTCTTAATCTTTGCTGCTTTTCGTCCTCTATTACCCAATTAATGGGCTTCCACAATGTGTTTGTATACAACTCGACGGCTGTGTGTCAGCTTTCACTGTTCAATTGATGTTTGAATTCTTGATATGATCATCCATCGACTTTCAGATCATCTGTCGATGACTTAATTGATCATCCGTCGACTGCTATGTTAAACATCCGTTGATAGTCATTTGATTATCCGTCGAAGGATTTGTTAATCATCCGTCGGTAGCTATTTTGGCACTTGACTTCATTTCACTTATACAGAATTACAAGACATTACTTATGTATAATTAATCAACCTATTCTACATATCTAGTTAAAGTCAACATGACTTATATGTTACTACAGATTCTATACAAAGGTGCATACATCACTGTGCTATAAACTTATTATTACATAAGCTACTCACTCGATGGATAATAAGTTAATCATCCGTCGGGACTATAATGAGTTATCCGTCGGGACTATAATTCTTTTCCATCGAGTGCTACATTATTTCACTAAGTAAAATCTACTTAGATGTTTTGTTTAAGTGATCATCAGGTACACAACATATTCACAAAAATCTCCCCCAATTTATGTCTACTGGAATCGTAGCCATAAATTCAGAGATACTTGATGATAAAAAACATCTTAAACATATATCTTTAAAGATAAGTAGATAAAACTGAAAATGCTTCAATTAAACAAAATGAACAAGGTTTGGCTCACAGTCAGTTCAAGATGCTTCTCTAGCCTGAGCAGGTTTTTCTAGTTTCTTGAAGGTCTGGATCTTCTTCCAAGCTTTCTGTTGTTTTCTTCAATTTGATTCTGGAGCTGCCTGTGGAATTCTAGTTCATCAGATTCTGAGAGATCTAGCATTTCTTGCATCTCCAAGAGAGTCTCATTGCTAGAGATACTCAATTGGTCTTCTAGTCTGAAGAATCTTCTCACACCCTTGTCATCCATGAATTCCATCAGCCAGTAGGGCCTTAGATGCACTCTTCTCCCTGTGTATGGGATGATTAGAGTCTTTGGGAGTGCATCTTTAGCTCTAACACTCCTCAGCTCTTCAATCTTCTTCAATACTAGTCTTCTTGCAGTTACATTGAACCCAAAGTTTTTCTTGAAGGATGAATAGACTTTGATCAACACAACTTGGCTTTCTAGAAGTATCCTGTGAAGAGGCCACTGAATCTCCCTTCCTCCTTTGTACTTGAACACCAACCTTTCAGGTAGGTTTCTGTATGCATCAATTGCCCTTACTTCATCCAGTTCCTCCAGATAAAGATTTAGATCTGAGAATTCTTTGATGTCACACAAGTACAAGTAGTCTCCCCTGTTAACTTTGGGTTGAGCTTTAACTACTAACTTGGATTTGAGAGGTGACAACTTTACTTTCTTGACTGCCCTTGATTTTGTCCTTTTTGGCTTGGTAGGGATTGGCAAGTTGAATTCAGGAATTGGTAATTTATCCCACTCTATTGGCTCATCCTTTGACACAATAGGCTCTCCATGTATGTTCCTGTAGGGGTCCACCACCCTTATGTCTTCAAATACCACAGAGGGCTTTGATGCTTGAGTTTTAGCTGGTGTGGATTCCTTAGGAAATTGATCTTCCAATTCCTTGTCAACAATATCCAGTTTCCTTTTAGTTCTTCTAGCCAATTCTTTCTTTCTTGGGGATTTCTTCTGTTCTTCAATCTTTTTCTTTAATTCAGCAGCTTCAGATGGTTGAGAAGGAATTTGTTGAGAAGAATTCACATCCTGTAGCTTGGCCAAGATAGCAATCTGTTATTTCTTTTATTTTGACTTCTTTGCATCTAGAGCAGCTTGCCTCTTTTCCTTCTTTAATCTGGCTTTTTCTTCTTTCTTTGCTTGAGCAAACTGTGGATGTCCAGCTACCACACAAATTTCCTTTCTATTTATGAATATCTTAGCAATTCTCCTTTTTGAAGCTGAATCAGCTGGATCTTTATAGAAGACAATGGATCTTGACAGAAGCTTCTTTTCATCAGGCTTGGGTGTCTCATACACAGTGTCCAAGGGATTCTTCAAAGATGACTTTGGATACTTTTCCCTTGGTTTGAGAATTATTTCAGCCTTTTGTGATTTGATGCAGGAAGATTGTCCTTTCTCCAAATAGTTCATGCTCATCTCATTCACACTGATTGGCTTGACATGAGAGTGATGGATGGCTGACTTAACTGGCTCCTCAACTAGTTTAAACTTTCTCTGAATTTCCTCATCAACCTTTTCCCAGTTGATTAAACTCAACTTTCCTTTTTCAGCAACTTTCAAATTTGTTGCTGCTGCTTCAATTAGATCTATACCATCTGCAACTGGTGGCATAATCTCAGCATCATCTTCAAAATCACTATCAATATTCAAGTTTTTAAATTTTAGGGCTTCATGTTTGTCAAGGCATTCGAAGCCTGGACACTTGTCATCATCAAAGGTCACATATGTGCTTTCCATAATTTTTTTTGCTCAAGCATATAAACTCTGTAGGAAGTTCTTTCCAGTGAATATCCCAGAAAAATAGCTTCAAATAATTTAGAGTCAAATTTTCCAACATATTCAGAATTGTCTTTGAGCACAAAACATTTACTTTCAAACACATGCAAATGCTTCACACTAGGCTTTCTTTTTGACAAAATTGAGTAAGATAATTTGCCAAGATTTTTGATTATTAAATATCTGTTTTGAGTGTAGCATGAAGTATTGACAAGTTCTTCCCAAAAACTTGTTAGAAAATTGGCATCTTGCAACATTGTTCTTGCAGCTTCAACTAGAGTTCTTTTTTCCTTTCAACCTCACCATTTTGCAGGAGTGTTCGTGCAGATGAGAAATCTTGAACAATGCCCTTGTCTTTGCAGAATTCACTTAAAGATGAATTCCTGAATTCTGTGCCAATATCAGTCCTCAATCTTTTAACATAATTTTGATCCTCAGCTTGTTTCTCAACTTTATTTATGTGTTCAATGATGATGTGTGAAGTTCCATCTTCTGAATGTGTAAATTCCATCTAAGTGTCTCTTGAGTAGTCATCCACCATCACCAGTGCATACTTCATTCTGAAAATAGACAAGACATTAACTGGTCCAAACAGGTCCATTTGAATAAGCTGCAATGGTGCACATAGAGAGTTTACAGTCTTACACTTGTGAATGGACCTTTTTATTTTTTCTTTTTGACAAGCTTTGAAAAGTTCATCTTGAGCAAATTCCAGATTTGGGATGTCCCTCACTAATTCCTTTTTCACCAAGGTATTGATTGCTTTGTTATTCAGGTGAGAGAGTTTCTTATGCCAGAGCTTACTTTGCTCAATTGATGCCTTGCTGTAGAAGTAATATATTCCATCCTTGTTTGCTGAATTTAGGTCTGCAATAAACAGGCTTCATTTCCTTGCTTCTTTTAGAGAAACTTCACCAGTTTTCTTGCTAGTGATTGAGCAGTCTTCTTTGTCAAATATTACCTTGAAACCTTTGTTTGTAAACTGGCTGGCACTTAGAAGATTTAATTCAAGACCAACAACTAGTGCTACATCTTCAATGACAATATTCCATAAATTAGCTTGCCATATCCCTTTGTGAACCTTTTACTGTTGTCTCTAAAAGTCACCAATGGGATAGCCATCTCCTCAAATTATGATAGAAGGGTTTTATTACCTGTCATATTCCTGGAACATCCACTATCAATGATCCATATGACTCTATTCTTCTTGCCCTGCACATAATGAGGATTAAGTTTATTTAGGTACCCAAGCAGTATTGGGCACTTTCTTTTATTTCACAGAAGTAGCAGAAGTAGAATTTGAATTTTCAAAAAGAACATCATTCATAGTTAAATCAGCTTTTTCCTTTTTAATCTCAGAACCAAGATTAGCTTCATTGAGATCTTTTCTTAGTTTATGACAACTTGTCATAACCTTCATATTGCAAGGAATACAGTCAAACTTATCACAAAAGGAATAGGGATCTTCAGCCACAGACTCATTGAACTTGCATGCTCCCACTTTTGGCTCACTAATAGCCTTTCTATAAAAGTGAGTTAGATGATTTGTTGAGCCACACTTTTGACATTACTTCCTTGGAGCATCTGTAACATAGGCATAGTTGTTTCTTTTATTTACACCTATTTTTCCATATCTGTTCTTTTTCTTTTTCCCAGCATTCTCAGTTTTGGCTTGATTGGTGTCTTTGCTGTCTGGTTTACTATGAGCTTATTTTCACTTTTAGCAATAGGAGTGGTTTGTGCATTATTTTTCTCATTATATTCATCTGCAATTTCTTGCTTGATGACCAATTTAACTTTACTAAAATCAATTTCACAAGCTTTAAACAGAGGTGAATTTATTTTCTTTAGCATCACAGGAACACCATGGTTCACTGTTTCTTTTCCTTTTTCAGCTTCACCTTTCTTGTGAGAATTTAATGCCTCATAGTCCAAACCAATAACTATGTTAGCACATGGTTTATTTTTCTCATCATATTGTCCAACCAACTGAGATGCATTCTTGTATGATTTAAGCTTCAAATCATTCTTCTTCAACTTCTCTCAATACTGCCTCCACTTCAATAGCACATTTAAGCTTGTTCTTGAGATATTCATTTTCTTGCTTAACTGTCTCAAGACCAACAAGTTGCAGCTCCAACTGCTGTTTCTCTATCCCAAACTTCTGATTAATCTTTGACAGCCTACTTACTTCCTCGGTAGCTGCCATCATGCTTGTGTGGATGTGAAACATCTCTACACTCATTTTTTTCAACAGTTTCTTTATATTGTCTTCAATTTCAATATATTGTGGTTAGAGTTGGTACCTCTGATTTAGATGCAGATGATTCTCCTTTCTCTAGAGACATGAGAGCATAATACCCAAATTCTTCATTTCCATGCTTTTCATTTGTATCATTTCAACTTTTGCCTTCTACAATATAAATCTTTCCCTGTTGCTTTCTCAAGAGAGCTTCATATTTTGCTTCCAGTTCCAAATAAGCTTTCTCTTTCTTCACCTTCTTTGACTCTCTACACTCAGTAGCAAAGTGGCCTAATTCATCACAATTGTAACATCTTATTTTTATCTATCAACATATCATGTTTTGTAGCTACATTTTCCAGCTAAGTTGAACTATGTTTTTGTGACGGCCTCAACCCCCGGGGTCAGGAGTTGACGTCACTAATAATGTCAAACTACAATTATAATACAATCAACTCATTCTTATTATATAAACACAACCCCTTCACAAGATCTTTTCCAAGTTCAAGTATAATTAGGTTAAACACTTAATACAAACCAACTTATTCAAAACAACCTGACACATTTAACTTTCTACAGCAACTCACAGACCACACATAGTCTAACACAACAAACTCAAAGGAGCTCGATACAGGAGGAACTGGAGACTGGCTCTGCCTATGACCGAAGGATCTCCTAGGCATCTACAATATATAAATATACAAAACATTTTGCAAGAGTGAACAATCAATCGCTCAGCAGTACCACTATATGAATAGCAAGCAAAACAATTTATGATAAACAATTATAGGAACAGAATTCATAACTCGTTTATAAAAACAAGTAAAACAGGTATAAACTGGATATCAATAACTAGCATGCTCTGTAAAATATATCATTAGTTATGTGATGCATGAATACCAGAGTTCAATTTTAGCATGCTATTCTCATTTCCAAATCATTTGTTCCATTACAGGAACCATAAAGCCATTTGTCCCGTTACGGGGACCCAAAATCATTTATTCTGTTACAGGAACCGCATAATCTCGCTCATATATATATGTATTAGATGATCTCTGATGAGAAAACTGATCAGGCTATCTCCATCGGAAGGCTCCATCTTCCATCCCACAATATTTATTTCGGAACTCAGAGACTAGCTAGGTCTCTGTCACACTGGACTAAGTGGTTTAAACAGGGTGCGCAACCAACTTTGCCTCTTACGCATCTTCTTGGCCGCTATGCCCTCGCGCATGCTCATCCAATTTTAGATCTATTATATCCAGTTTTCAAATCACTTATACATTTTCAGAAGATACTTTTCCCCCAAAATATAAGTTAACAAAACATTTTTGAACACGGGGGATACATAACTTAAAACGTTTTATTCCAGTACGTAATTTAAATCAACAATTATTCATATATTACTGAACCATAAAGATATGGTTAGGGGTACTTGCCTCAATACGCTTTAACAACTATTATTGGTTGGCCTTGCACCGACCAGGATGCTCGGGATTTCGATTGGAATCTACAGAACCGAAATACCCTAAATTAGATATCTGAATATGATTGACTTATCTTCGCTAATAATCTACCCGTATGTTAATAAAACCCGACTCGTAACATGCGCATGATTGTAGTACACATATCAATTAGGGTTCACGTCCTTGAAATTCGGTTCAGTATTCATTTTCAGAAAATACGTATACCCGTCGTCTTCGAAAATTAGGGTTATTGGTTATTTTTGGCAAAAATATTTCACCACGACATGCAGTCAGAGTTCATATAGGATATATATATATATTCATTTGACATCCCGATGATTATAGGATACGGTCCCGTATTTCTGTTATTTGTTTTCTTGGAAATCGGGAAGCGTTTCCTCTATTTATCGGACTATCCCGTCAAAACCAAAATCGACGTCAATTCCAATCAAAAAACAATAACCACAACAAATAATCCAAAATCCGTATATCCCAATCACCGATACAAATTCCATTACTAATTATTACTCGCATTTTTATGTTTTTATTTGTAGGACTCAGAAATATTCATCACCGTTCACCGTCGGTGGTAAAATATATTGGTGCCCGATACTTGTCGGGTTTCCAAATAAATTCTACTGATTTAAAATACCCTCGTAATTAATTCCAATAATTTCAAGAATTTATTCGAAATTTTTATTAAATAATTCGAACAAATAAAATAAATATTCATTCGAGATATTCAGCAAATTTTTTGAATAATCCAAATCAAAATTATACGAACAAACACAAACAAACATGACAATACAGGGGCAACAGAACACAACCATACAGTAAACTAACAGCCACACGCCACCTTCCACACCGGAAAACGGTGAGGGGCGACAACTACAGAGAAGAAAACAGGAGCACCATAACCAAACCCAACTGAAATACACACATATAAGCGTATATAACACATGACTAGTCTAGTCCACCTGGTCCAAGACGGAAGGTCTTAAAGACCATAAATGGTTACCTAAATATTAGTAGTCGAGAGAGAGTCATCAGGACTCTGTCTGATGTTGATGAATCTTTGTATGAAGATTCTTAAGCTATCAACTTCATTTTATTGTTCAGATAAAATGAACTTTGTTTTTCAATAAAAGAATCTAAATTTATTAGGGTTTCTCCTAAAACAACTAGATTTTTTGTGTCAAACCCTATGTGAGATTGATCTCGGAAGTAGAAGAAAAGGTCTTCATTTGTTACTCTAGATATCAATCTAGGGTGTTTTATAGTCCAAGGAAGGACAGAATTATGATTAAATCTAATCATGCAGATGTTTATCAAACAAATATATATTTGAATTATTAGAGTTCTAGAGATGTTTTGTGTGTACCTGATCAGGAGCTTTTATCCACCATAGATTATATGAGAAATAAAGTTCTTTATTTTAACATCATTCCAGCTTCATCCAAGGATGCATCTTGATTTCCCTAACAGCCAACTTGCAAAATCGGTACTATCCCAGTGACGGCTTACTCCCTCCAGGAATTATCAGAATAATGTAAAACAAATAACTTTTATTCAATCATAAAATCTTATTACAGGATTTGGATATTAGCTTCTAGAGTAGTCATACTACTACATCACTAGATACCTAAAGGGGTTTACTCACTCATTATTACTGGACACTTGCTAAATTTTTGGATTGGATACAGAGATTTCTGTCGACCAAATTTTCGATCTTTTCCTAAAACTTAACTCTTCCTTTTATAGGCTAAGGTCGAGGGTCTTTACATTATTAAAGCGGATTCCTTTCCAAAAGTAGATATTCCTTTTAAAAAGTAGATGCTCCTTTTCCAAAAGTAGATGCTCCTTTTCCAAAAGTAGATGCTCCTTTTCCAAAAGTAGATGTTCTTTTTTAAAAGTAGATGCTCTCTTTTTCAAAAGTAGATGCTCTCTTTATTAAAGGTAGAAGCTCCACTAAAACCAGTTTCCCAATTTTATGTTGAGCAATATTCCTGCTTTAGGCAAAAGTCCATTGTCTTCAGCTGAAGTTGAGGGGTCCTCCATTATTCTTATTCCAGATTCTTTTTTCTGGAGTGGTGATACCGCAGATTTGACATTCGAAATGGATGCCAAATTTGTTTATGCCCTTTTGCTTTTTATTGCAGAAGATTTCTTGATGCGATCCAACATCATCTTTTTGTAATAATCGCCTTCTGAAAGAGATAACTTTGTTGTAGTCATCTTCACTTTGTAACGCCCCCAAATACGGGGTCAGAGGATTTGGTCATCACTATGAAACCTTAATCCAAAATAACCTGTTAAATCAATAAACAAATGCCATCGGAAGATATTTATCATCTTGGACCCCAAACTAATCCAAGATCTTTTAAGATTACAGTTATAGAAACAAGATATCCAAATTCCACAAATAAATTTTTCACTTTCTTTTAAAACTCTTTTCAATAATTCTCGATCTCAAAACTTAACCCGCTAGTATAACTTCGAAAAGAAGTCTACTAGGACCACCTATAAAATAACACAACTATAACATAATATAATATAAACAACTTTTCATAACATAACTTACACTAGCCCGCAAACCCTGGACCAACCACCTTCCAATAGCTCCTTCTTTGCTTCCTCAAATTACGCGGCTAAACAGCGCAAGTTAATCCTCACTGGAGGTTAAATTTAAAACCAGGCAAGTATGAGCGGAAGAAATGCTCAGCAAGATCATTATAGCATATATAGGGACTTTTGATATGAAACCGACATCTGCATTAGAGCATAATATTTAAAAATCGTAATTGCTGAATCAGAAAATTTAGTTATGAAATCCCATAATTGGATCTTCCTCAGTATTCAAAATCCTTTTGATATATTTGAGTGAATTGCTTCAGCAATACTTTGAGTCTTGATGAGAATAAAACTCGTAAAACAATGTTTACGGAAATATCATAAACAACACTAACATGAAATAATGATTATGGAGTGAATCATGAACTTTATTCAAAACCGAACTCTTGAAATTAATACTTATTTTTCTGTCATATTAAATTAGATATCAATATGAACTTTGATGCTCACAACATCCCATACTGAAGTCAACATCAATCATCTATACTAATACCACCTTTGATATTTAATAACAAAGTAAGTATCAGCATAAATCAGAATCTAAATCAAAATTGAATTTTACCATTATTCCAAAATAGAAACAGTTGATAAATCATTTATTCTGTTAGATATATTTGATAATGTCATGGCTAATATGTTTTATGTTTAGATTTCAGATCTTATTTGAACAGAACAAATCAGTACTTAACTGATCAGTACTTATACTGGAAGTCAGAACTTAAGGGATATCAGTACTTATGTTATCAGGAGATAGATATCAGAACTTAAGTGCTGAAGGACGATCAGATAAGGACAGTAGCTGATTAAAGTTAAGAAGATCAAGATAAACATAAGAAGAGATATGCATGAAGAAGGAATTCCGTGAAGAATGGAATACTTGGAATAGAAGATATCTGATTGATATATTTTAGAAAGCAGAATTATATTCCATATCAATTAGCGATTATCTTGTAACTGTGTAGTATATAAACACAGACATAGGGTTTACACTATAAGTGTTACGATTATCGAAGTTATTATTCTTTGTAACTCTAGCAGCTCTCGTGATATTTTGTTCATCACTGAGAGATAACAGTTCCAGATTGTAACAGAGTTTATTGATTAAATAAAGTTTGTTTTCTGTTACATAAGTTCTTGAAGTTTGATTTGATTGTAATAAACACTGTATTCACCCCCTCTACAGTGAAAGTGTGACCTAACAAGTGGTATCAGAGCCTTCTGTTAACACACATACAGTTAAAGATCCAAAAACAATCATGTCTGACACAGAAACTCTAACTAAGCCTACCAAAACTGAGGAATCATCAAAGACATCAACTCAGAGTCGATATGAGACTATCAGAGTTCCCATATTGAGACCATCTGAATATCCCATATGGAAGGTAAGAATGACCATGTTTCTGGAAGCAACAGATCCAGAATACCTTGATAGAATCAAGGAAGGCCCTCACAAACCTACCAAGCTCGCTGTTGTAGTTGCAGGTGAAGCAGCAATGACCGTACCAAAGGAAAAGAGTGATTACACTGCTGAAGATATAGCATCTATTGCTAAGGATGCCAAGGTACGACACTTATTGCATAGTGCCATTGATAATGTAATGTCAAATAGGGTAATCAACTGCAAGACTGCTAAGGAGATATGGGATGCACTGGAGACAAGGTGTCAAGGAACTGAAACAGTTAAGAAGAACAGGAAGACAATACTCACTCAAGAGTATGAACACTTTGACTCTAGGACTAATGAGTCATTGACTGATGTATATGATAGATTTGTCAAACTCTTGAATGACTTGTCATTAGTAAATAAGGAGTATGATCTTGAAGATACAAACCTTAAATTCCTGTTAGCTCTTCCTGAATGTTGGGATTTGAAGGCAACAACAATAAGAGACAACTACAATCTTGATGAAACAACTCTTGATGAAATCTATGGAATGCTCAAGACTCATGAACTTGAGATGGAACAAAGAAGCAAGAGGAAAGGAGGAAAGTCAAGGACAGTTGCTCTCAAGGCTGAAGAGGAATCCCCCAAACCACCTTCCTCAAAGAAAGATAAGGGTAAAGCTCTTATCATAAAGTCTGATACTGAGTCATCAAGTTCTGAGAGTGATGATGACTCAGATTCTGAAAGCTTGCCTGAAACTAATGCTGATGAGGAGATGATGAAGCTGTGTGCTCTTATGGTGAAAGGAATCACAAAGATTGCATACAGGAAGTTCAGGAAGGGAAAGAAGTTTTCCAGAAAAGGCATAAGTTCTGATAAGAAGAATTTCAGAAGATCTGAAGGAAGAGTAGGAAAGTCTGACAGAGGAGATTACGCTAATGTTAAATGTTATAATTGTGGTGAGAAAGGCCACATATCTCCTGATTGCAAGAAGACCAAGAGTGACAAAGGCAAAGCTCTTGTCACAAAGCAGAAAAGCTGGACAGACACCTCAGACTCTGAAAGTGAGGAGAACTATGCATTGATGGCAAATGCTGATAAATCAAGTTCTGAGAGCAGTTTTGAAGCTGTTGAAACAAAGGTACCTCAGACTACTTATGCTTTTCATACTGATGATATTAATGAGTTGAGAAGATATCTTAAAACCATGTTTGTTAGTTATAGAGATCAAACTTTAACATGTGAAAGATTAACATCTGAAAATCTTGCTTTTAGGAAAAGAAATGATTTCTTAGAAAAAGAGTTAGTCATGTTCCATCAAACTCAGCAGGATAGAGATGATGCTTTTTATGTTAGGGATGAAGTGCTAAAAATGAATGAATCTCTAAAAACTGAGTTAGAAAAGGAGAGAGAGATTATAAGAACTTGGACTAACTCTGGAAAAACAACTCAAAATTTGCTAAGCAGTGGAAACTGGAAAGAGGGCTTAGGCTATGGAGAAAATAAAAATGAACAAGGAACTGTAGAAATTAAGCCTGTTGACAAGCAAAAGCCGAAGTTAAAACCTGTTAAGTTTGTAACTGAAAAATCTGAAAATGAGAAATCAGAAGTTAAAAAGGAATTAGCTTCTGACAAACTAAAACAGGATAAGACAGCTGAAGTTAACATAGGCTTAATGACAAAGAAGCAGCTTAAGCATAAGCTGAAAGATGTTAAGAATGCAAACAAGGTAAAATCACCTAGGAAAAACAGGAATGGAAAGGAAGGTGTGAATAAAAGCAATAACTATAAATCTGTTCCTGATGCTCCTAGGAAAGCATGTCATAACTGTGGAAGTTCTAACCATCTGGCTTCTTTTTGCAGGAAGAATAAGAATATTAACTCCTTATCTACAAAGTCAGGAGTTAAGAGTCAGTCTGTTAGATACAAACCACAAAATCCTTGTTTTCATTGTGGTAGTTTATGGCATTCCATTTATACTTGTAAGGAATATCATAGTTTGTACTATGATTATTATCAAATAAAACCTTCTTTAAAGAAAGTTTCTGTTGTTCCTTCTAGTGTAAGTTCTGATTCAAAGTCTGGTAGTATAAGTTCTGATAAGAAAACTGTTAACATAAAATCTGATGCTAAATCCGCTGCAAATGTTAACAAACCTAAAAAGGCCAAAGGATCCAAGCAAGTCTGGGTCCTTAAAACTAATAATTAGTGGTCTTTTTGATTGCAGGGCAACAGGAAAAATATTTTAGTTCTGGACAGTGGATGTTCAGGACATATGACTGGAAATAAGGCCCTGCTATCAGACTTTGTGGAGAAAGCTGGCCCAAGTGTTTCTTATGGAGATGGCAACATTGGAAAAACTTTGGGATATGGCAATATCAATCTTGGGAATGTCATCATTAAAGATGTAGCTCTGGTCTCAGGACTTAAACACAACTTACTGAGTATAAGTCAAATCTGTGACAGAGGTTATCATGTTGATTTCTTTGCAGAACATTGTGAAATAGTTAGTAAATCTAAAGGAAAAATTGTTCTGAAGGGATTCAGGCGTGGTAACATTTATGAAGCTAAGCTTTCAACAAGTTCTGATGGTTCTGCAATCTGTTTAGTGAGTAGAGCCTCAACTGAAGAAAGCTGGAATTGGCACAAGAAACTCTCTCATTTAAACTTCAACAAGATAAATGAACTGATCAAGAAAGATCTTGTGAGAGGACTGCCAAAATCAGTGTTTGTTCCTGATGGTCTTTGTGACTCATGTCAGAAGGCTAAACAAAGAAAATCTTCGTTCAAGAGCAAGACTGAATCATCAATTCTTGAGCCTTATTATCTGCTTCATGTTGATCTATTTGGTCCAGTGAATGTCATGTCTATTGCAAAGAAGAAATATGCGTTGGTCATAGTAGATGAGTTCACCAGATACACATGGGTGTATTTCTTGCACACAAAAAGTGAAACTGCATCTATCCTGATTGATCATGTCAAACATCTGGATAAATTGATCAAAGATTCTGTGAAAATTTTGAGGAGTGATAATGGCACTGAATTCAAGAATTTGATAATGGAAGAGTTCTGCAAAAATCATGGAATAAAGCAGGAATTTTCTGCTCCTGGAACTCCACAGTAAAATGGAGTTGTTGAAAGGAAGAATAGAACTCTAATTGAAGCTGCACGAACAATGCTTGAAGAAGCAAAGCTTCCAACCTATTTCTGGGCTGAAGCTGTGCAGACTGCTTGTTTTACTCAAAATGCAACACTCATTACCAAGCATGGAAAAACACCATATGAGATGGTGAAGAACAAGAAGCCAAATCTCAAATACTTTCGTGTATTTGGATGTAAGTGTTTTGTTCTCAAGACTCATCCTGAACAGCTATCCAAGTTTGATCTAAAAGCTGATGAGGGAATCTTTGTGGGATATCCACTTTCTACAAAAGCCTTCAGAGTCTATAATTTGAGAACAAAAGTGGTCATGGAATCTATCAATGTCTCTTTTGATGACAAGAAGATCACTGGACTTGAAGATTGCATTGATCATGATCAGCTGAGATTTGAAAATGAAGATTCATATTCTGATACCTCAAGTCCTGACAGTCTAAGTCCTGATACTGTAAATTCTGATGGATTAAACTCTGATGTTATTGAAACTGTGGTGACTACGTCAAAGGAAGATGCACCAATGCAGGGGGAGCATACTCAAGATATTATCACATCTCAAGAAGCATCAGAACATACATCTGGCTCTTCAAATTCAGATTCGTCAAGTTCTGATAAGCCAAGTACTGACAGTACTGAAAATCTAAATACTGAAGGATCCAACTCAGAGAGCATAGTTTCAGGGGGAGCATCAGAAAATGAAACCGAAGACAGCATGAATCATGGGGGAGCATCCAGTTCTAGAGAAAATCTTCCATCTGCAAGGAAGTGGACAAAATCACATACACCTGATTTAATAATTGGAAATCCTGAGGCAGGTGTCAGAACTAGAACAGGTACTTCGAATGAATGTCTTTACAATTCTTTTCTCTCTCAGTCTGAGCCAAAGAAAGTGGAAGAAGCTCTTCAAGATGCTGATTGGGTGCAAGCAATGCAGGAAGAGTTGAATGAATTTGAAAGAAACAAAGTCTGGACCTTAGTGCCAAGACCCAAGAATAGATCGGTTGTTGGTACAAAGTGGGTATTCAGAAACAAAACTGACAGTGATGGCATAATTGTAAGGAACAAAGCAAGGTTGGTTGCAAAAGGATATTCTCAAGAGGAGGGAATTGACTATGATGAAACATTTGCTCCAGTTGCTAGGTTAGAAGCCATAAGGATATTCATGGCTTATGCTGCTCACAAAAAGTTTACTGTCTTTCAAATGGATGTGAAAAGTGCTTTTCTCAATGGAGAATTGGAAGAGGAAGTATATGTTGAACAACCTCCAGGCTTTGTAGATTCCAAACATCCAGATTATGTCTACAGGCTTGATAAAGCACTTTATGGACTTAAGCAAGCTCCTAGAGCATGGTATGAGACTTTAGCTCAGTTTCTTTTGATATTAATGATTACAGAGGTATGATTGGCTTACTTCTCTATCTAACTGCTAGTAGACCAGATATCATATTTGCTACCTGTCTTTGTGCAAGATTTCAAGCAGATCCAAGAGAACCTCACTTAACAGCTGTAAAAAGAATCTTTAAGTATCTTAAAGGAACAGTTGATCTAGGATTATGGTATCCTAGAGAATCAGATTTTAAATTAATAGGTTACTCAGATGCAGATTTTGCAGGTTGCAAAATAGTCAGGAAAAGCACAAGTGGTAGCTGCCAATTTCTTGGAGGCGGGTTGGTTTCTTGGTATAGCAAGAAACAAAAGTCAATTTCCACATCAACTGCAGAAGCAGAGTAGATTGCTGCAGGAAGCTGCTGTGCACAGATTCTTTGGATGAAGAATCAGTTACTGGATTATGGGTTAACATATTTCAAAATCCCTATTTACTGTGATAATCAAAGTGCTATTGCTATGACAGGTAATCCAGTTCAACACTCTATGACAAAGCACATCAGCATCAGGTACCATTTCATCAGGGAACATGTAGATGAAGGTACAGTGGAATTGCATTTTATTCCCACAGATCAACAAGTAGCAGATATCTTCACAAAACCACTGTGTGAAGCTACCTTTTCAAAATTGGTAAATGAACTTGGAATGATTTCAGGTTCTTTCTCTAAATCTGCTTAAACTTGTTCTATGTTATCAGACTTTATGATCAGTATTTACAGAATTAATCTCTTTGTATATTCTGTGCATTAATTGATAAATGTCTTTAAGTACTGACTGTTGTCTGATATATGTTTCTAAACTTTGATAAGTGATATGTCTGTTTCAGTAACTATTCAACCCTATGAGGATAATTGTGCTAGATACTGACCTACTAGTCTTCAATAAACAAATGATCCCATGAAAGAAGTAATT
This sequence comes from Apium graveolens, assembly GCF_009905375.1. Taxonomy (NCBI): domain Eukaryota; kingdom Viridiplantae; phylum Streptophyta; class Magnoliopsida; order Apiales; family Apiaceae; genus Apium; species Apium graveolens. The sequence goes on from NC_133651.1 coordinate 166,894,476, forward strand.
ATTTCTGTGGAAATCTTATGACACAAGCAAATTCTGATACTTGAGCTTAGCTTAGTTTACTTTATTCATCTTACTACTAAGTCCCAAATTAGAATAATGCTACTCATCTGTTTAAGTTCTGATTCTAGTAAAACTGTTGAATGTACTAAGTGCTGATAAACCTCACTTATCAAAAGAAAAAGAAAAAGAATCAAAGAATAATATCAGTTACTCCTTTGAGATCTAGAGTAAAAATGTGAATGGGATGACCCAAGTGCATTGCTGGTATTAAGTAAATATGCATTAGAAAAGCAAAATATTTTTTCTTGGTGACTTTTCACACTCTATGATTACTGGAGAAATACTCTGATAATAGCATAAATTCTGATAAGCAGTCGTGACTCACTTACACTGAGAAGCCTCTGTAAAATAGAATTTCAAAAGATGCATAAAATTAGCACAAAAACAGTTGAGGTGGACTCATGCATGAACTCATTTATCAGTAGGTTTCAGGATAATGACAGCTCTTTAGCAAAATTTTAATTATGACTTATTTCTAAGATGTACTGAAGTAGATCAGACTTTACTCTTTGTCTGTTATTTAGCTTAATGCACACACACATCACTCCATATGAATGATGAAATTTCTGTGGTGGTCTATGTTATTTTAGATAAACAGTCATTGTGTCACTTTTGCACAAATTCTGAGGACAAGTTCTAGTTACACGTTCTGATGATTAAGTTCTGACGTTCATAACTAAGAATTTGGATGCGTATTTACTAAGATAGATATTCCTTGTTCGAGTTAAGACATTATGTTCTGATGACTATTAAGTTCTGGTATAGGTCTAAGTTCTGATTTTTCAGTCTAACCCTTTACTTGACTTATCTGTGAGTAAAATTAGGTAACAGTCTCAGATTAATTTCGAAATGTTGAAGTGGAAGATTAATAGTCTATGGTTAAAACATAATGGCACTCGTCCTTGAACAGTTCACTCTTGTTACATGTGCACATTCCTTTTCCAATGACTGTTATTCTTTTTCAAAGTCTAGGGAGACGAGGTAGAATTAATTCTACCTGTCAGCATTAAATATCTTTGCGTCTCTTGGCATTCTCTTGCCTATATAAACAACCACTTCACATCAGTCTTTCCATCACACACACTTATACTCCTTCTTCTGTCAAAAACACAATGGTTCGATACAACATGTTTTTGAACACACAAACCTTCACAATGGAGCTCAATTGTGCCGAGTGGCAGCAGGAGTGGCATATAACAGCCATTCCTGAGGAGATCTGGGACTTTGTCCCACAGGAGGTGCTGGCTCACCTTCCATTCTTCGAGATGGATTACCATCACCATCCGGAGCGCCTAGAGGAGGAAAGGCGAGAAGCTATCCGTCAGCAAGAGCGAATCATACGACTCGCCATCTTGTTTGTCGAAGATAGGAAGAGGAAGATGACTTAATCTCGTCTTCTTCCTGTTCTTCTTCATCCTCAGCTTCGTCAGGCTTCTTAGCTAGGACTAAAGCTGTTGACGTTAGGATTAGAAGCTTAGGGCAAATCTTGTATTGATGTAATCTCTATTTCAGAACCTGTGGTAAATGAAGCTGAGAAGGCAACTTCTCAGAAGGATTCTGCAATTGGGGGTTCTAGGCTTCTCAAGAGGCTTAGACGTATGACGGTTCCTGAAACTCCCAAGGAATCCAAATCAACAAGGAAGTACAAGAAATAGAGGGCACAGAGGCCAGTTTCAGATGATGAGGAGGAAGCAGCTAAGGAAGGGGATCAGGAATCTCTGATCTCACAAGACAAGGAATTTGCTCCAGTCACTTCTTCTCCATCAACTCCATCTCAGGAACCTGTATCTGACAAGGCTAATTCACCTTCTATGTCTCTTGTTGATCCAGGCACAGGTGCTGAAATTGATATTCAGAACTTGGTTGTGCCTGAAATACTTTTCTTAGAAGCTCCAACAGCATATAATCCTTCCACAACACTTGTTACTGATGCTGTTCAAACTCCTGAGTTATCACGAACACCTTCTCTTCATCAAGATGCTGATGATCAGATTTTAGGTGAGCATCGGGATATGGCTGTTGATCAGAACTTATTATCAGATCAGCAATTAGAGGATGTTGAAGCCTCCATTGCTACTCACACAGTTGTCTTATCAGAAGATACTGATTCTTTAAGTTCTGATGCTGCAAATGTTGGAGATACTGGTGAAGCTGCTACAACTGTAGATGCTGATGCAGCAGGTCCTTCAGGACATACTCCTCCACTGACTCTTCCTAAGTCTGAACTGCTAAAGGAGTTTGTTATCAGGGATGCACCAGTGCCTTGGAGTGAAACTCCTGCAGGTCAGGAGTGGACTAAGGAATGGAACTCAGTTTCATGTGTTCCAAATGCTTTACATCTTGCTGAGCACTTGACTAAAGCTGATGAAATGTTACATTCTGATGATTTTAAAATCCAGCTTAGAGTCACTGCATTGAGTACTAAACATCTACAAGGTCTTCATTCCAACACTCATGCAGAGCTACACAAGATTCAGGAGAACTTTATTAAACAGGAACAAGTTTGGAAACTTGATAAGAAAAAGTTCTTCCAACCTACCATTGACAGGGTTGCTTATATTGAGAAAACTCAAGAGAAGCAACAAGCTCAGATTGATCAAATTCTGACAAATCAAGCTTCTCAGCAATCGCAACTTACTGAAATCCAGACCTCAGTGGAACTACTTATCTCTCTTTTATTACCTGCTGATGCCAAAAAGGGGGAGAAGGTAATTAAGTCCAAATGCAAAACCAACAAGTCACTGCAAGGAAAGGATGATGGAAAAGATGACCAAGGAAACTCTGGAATGGGTAGTGGTCATAGTCAAGGTAGAAGGTTTACATCAAGACAAGCTAGTCACAGAACAAGTTCTGATACTGGGAAAAGAATAAGTTCTGCTGCTGGTAAAAGGATAAGTTCTGATGAACTTCTAGATCTTGATGAGGAAATGTCAAGACAGTTATTTCTTCAAGAAAATCCAGGGATGGACTTGGAAAGTTTAAAGGAAGAAGAAGCCAGACTTAAATCAGAGAAAGTCACATATAAATCTGAAGCTTCTGGTAAAAAGTTACTTCCAAAACCTAAAGGCATTGTGATCAAAGAAAGGATACATACTGAAGAAACTTTGGCTAGATCACAACCACAGATTGATCCAAGATCCAAGGGTAAAGAAAAGGTTGGTGAACCTATCAAGCCTTATGTACCTCCTGAGGAAGAAGAAATTACTGATGGAAAAGATAATCTTGCTCTGACTTCAAGAAAAGTTCTTAAAACAACCTCTGACATGGCTCAAGTTGTTCAGAGTCAAGAAATTGTAAGTTCTGATATTCAAAAGAAGCAAGTAACCTCTGACAGTGCTCAAGTTAACTTGATATCAGAAAATAAATCTAAAACACTCCTACCAGGATTCACTAAAGCAAAACAGACTCAATCTTTGAAGACTACTTCAAGTGGTTTTGAAGCAAGAGTAGTTACTGGAAAGGAAGCTAGAGATAAAACTGGATTGGGAAGTGCTGATGAAAGAAGAGTACACAACACTACCGATGATCCAACTTCCTTGAGTGAACCAGGTATTGGAGCAACTCCTGAGAGATTGAATCAACTAGAATCTGTACAGATGGTTTACCATACCTACTTGAAAGAATACATTATGTTGTATTTCATGACAGATGGTAGGGTTTATCATATAAGACAAAATGCTATTCCTTTGAAGTATTTTGAAGAATTGGAGCATGTACTTTTCTTACTTCAAGTGGATAACAGAATAACAGAGACTGCTGCAAACTACTTAAAAGAACAGATTCAGAGACAGAAAAGACTTTATTCTGTTAAGTCTGACAGCAGATATGTTCCAAAGTACAGAGATCACAATGGTGATATTGTTGATATGAAGCCTAATACTGCACAGATCAGAACATATCTTGGTATTAAGGGGCTTGAATTCAATCTAGAGTCTAACAAAGCTTATGTCATAAGACTAGATCGGGAGTTGAGAAAAGCAAAGATTAATGATCTCAGAGCTGCAATATTTCAAACTGGTGAAGATACTGCAGAGCTTAAAGATGTCAAACGGAGAATGATTGATGAACTCAGATATGCTGAGAAATGTTTGTTGAAAAATTATCTCAGAACAACTCCTGACATCAGAGAGATCAGAAAATGATGAAGCCAAGTCGAAGATCTACAACTGCTTAAATTCTGATATTTATACAGATTGAAGTTGTTATCAGAAGTTGAATTGGTAAAAACTGTAAGGACTGTAAGTTGTAGTTATCTTGTCTATTTCTCATGCATTTGTACTTAATGTTTTTGACATCATCAAATATCTGTTAAACTTGTATATTTTGTTAATTTACAAGTTGGGGGAGATTGTTAGATATATTTGATAATGTCATGGCTAATATGTTTTATGTTTAGATTTCAGATCTTATTTGAACAGAACAAATCAGTACTTAACTGATCAGTACTTATACTGGAAGTCAGAACTTAAGGGATATCAGTACTTATGTTATCAGGAGATAGATATCAGAACTTAAGTGCTGAAGGACGATCAGATAAGGACAGTAGCTGATTAAAGTTAAGAAGATCAAGATAAACATAAGAAGAGATATGCATGAAGAAGGAATTCCGTGAAGAATGGAATACTTGGAATAGAAGATATCTGATTGATATATTTTAGGAAGCAGAATTATATTCCATATCAATTAGCGATTATCTTGTAACTGTGTAGTATATAAACACAGACATAGGGTTTACACTATAAGTGTTACGATTATCGAAGTTATTATTCTTTGTAACTCTAGCAGCTCTCGTGATATTTTGTTCATCACTGAGAGATAACAGTTCCAGATTGTAACAGAGTTTATTGATTAAATAAAGTTTGTTTTCTGTTACATAAGTTCTTGAAGTTTGATTTGATTGTAATAAACACTGTATTCACCCCCTCTACAGTGAAAGTGTGACCTAACATATTCTATGATTATCAAAACAATAAAGAAATTTAGATATCAATTTAGATAGGAATCAATTATATTTCATGTGGTTTCCAATGATCAGTCGCGAAATAACACCGATTACTCGCAGCCATACCGTAAGTATAGGTACTACCCGTATCCTGCAGCCATAAAGTACCTATAGGGCGCCAGAAAAGGCATATACTTGCCTTGAAAGATATTACAGCTGGACTGATATCTCAATCACCTACGCTGTAACCAGTAACCATTCCAATCTTAAAACCTTTTTATTGAAAAAGGAGCTGAATCAAGCGACATCCTAAATAATTTTATTCCTCCATTCACTTGGGCAGGAATTCTCGCAACAAAATCATCTTTCTCAAAATCCAAAATATTTATAAATCCAGTAATTTGATAAGTAAAATCACTTAGCTATTCTGAACATAGAATTGCAGAAGAATACTTGCATGATAATTCAGCAATATGTAAAACATTTATCTATTCTGAACTGAGAATTGGGAAAGCAATACTTGCATAATAGGATTCAAAATAAATATTACTTGAACAATAAGTGATGATAGGGATACTTGCCTTTGGGTGTTTAGCAGTTAGTCACACTCACAATGACACATTTATTCTGACATTCTGTCTCAAAATATCACCGTCCTTCTTTTCAACACTTTATTGATATGTTGTTCCTACGATTACTAGAATCCAGATATCCAATATCATTCCATCTCATTCCCGTCTTGTCCTGATCAACTCGAATGATCCACATCTATCATTAAAAGATAACACTTTAATCGTCTAAACGATAATTACTCGACAAACTATGCATCAAAATCCTATCGTCTACCCATACGATAGCCCGCACACAATTATAACAGTCAAACATAAGAACTCTGATTCACATACGCACGTAATTCACATAGCACCTAAACACATAATTCACATATCACGTAATTCATTTCACATATGACTTGGTTCGTCAAAATATTCGACTCTGTACGCTTAAAACTAAAGTTGGGTCAATAATAGTATTTATCGATCAGATATCGACTCGGAATGACTCGCAAATTAAATGACCTTTTAATATAAAAGAAATTAGGTCTCAAAAGTATTTTTTATGAAAGCTGAATATTTTTCTGAGTCTATACGCGTTTGTTTCGTATTAAACGGACGAACGGTTTATTTATTACGAATAAAATAAGAATTAAACAGAATTAAATCTAAATCAAATCATAATAATATTAATTGATTTTTAAATACCAAAATAAAAATTTTAAAAGCTTAAAAACAATTTTTAGGATTTATTTGGATTAATTATAAATAATTGTATTTTATTTAACTATTTATAAATAAAATTAATTGATTAAATGAATTAACCAATTAATTAAAACTATAAATAATTAATTAAAACAAATTATTGATAATTAAAACAAATATGGATTTTTGAAAATAATAAAAGGAATAATTTTTGGAATTAAAAAAAATAATTAAGTAAATACTTTTTAGAATTTAAAATAATAATAACATGATTTTTGAAATAAAATAAGAAATGATTTTTAAAATCAGAAAAATGAATTTTGAAATAAATTTTAAAAAGAAAATGCACAAACAGTTTCAGGGTTTGGATTTTGGGGAAAAAGAGATTGAAACCGGGTTTTTAATTCAGTAATACGGGTTGGGATTCAGGTCATCGGGTCGGGATGAACTACGGCAGGGTCTAGCAATTCCCATATTTTCCGGCGGGTTTTTCCGACGCTGATGAGCCCTGATTCTGGTACGATTTCACTTCAGTTTAAATCCAAAAATAGTCCAAACTCATCTAGTAGCATGATCAAAGCAAAGATCGTGGAAATCGACGACCACTTCGTCGTTTCCGATCAAACTCCATTAAAGCTGGCGGGTTTTCTCAGAATTTTCCGGCGAAAACTCGAATCTGTTAAATCCTTAACCAAATTCGAAGTTTAATACACGGAATTAAAGCTTATTCCAACCACAATCTTTTCACAATATCACAATCATCAAACGAATCCAAAACCAGTCCATAAAATTGAATTAAAATAAGCAAAAACGAAGCAAAATAAAAGCCTCTATTCGACTGAATCTGAACTAAAACAATTCAATTTTTTACACTAATCGACTATAAATAACGTGATAAAGCTAACCACGGCAGCCAAAACAACCAAAAATGTCTAGAATTCAAGAACTTAATTCGAACTCAAGAACCCTAAAAATCGAAAATTCGATTTATTACCAATTGATGAAAATTGATGATAGGAATTGGTAGAGTTCATCACAAGCTTCAATTTGATTATTCATACTTCAAAAACAGAGACCGGAATCACCTCCAAATTCTAGTTTGATTGTCACAGCTCAAGAACACCCCCAAAACTGATTTTTCCAGATTTTTTTTAATAATCAAACCGATTTTTATGATTTTTTTTCTAATTAATTAATAAAAAAATCAAGCTATTTATACTATCTGAAAATTAATAGCCCAAAATCAAATAACGGTGTTTTTATCCCCTAATTAAAATAATTAAACCCCAAAATTATAATTACGAGGAATAATTTTAAAAACAGTAAAATATAAAATTCGTATTAAAATTCCCCCAAAAATTGCGAATAATTCAAAAATGTAGAAATACTAGGTATTTGAAATACGTATAATTTTATAAAAATAAAAACACAAATTTTGTAGGGTTTGACGTCCCGGTGAGGTCCCGGTCCGTTTATTTTTGAAAAACAGAAACGATACCTAAATTAACAGAAAACCCCGAAGACACATAAAATACATTCAGACTCACATAAAACGAGTAACGCAAGTAACCACGCGTCCAACTTACGGATCGATTCATATAGATGCAATTTAAACAAGTAAAGAGTATCCCATTGGATCATATCGGATCGGAAAATACATTACTTAGCCGCTAAGTAACGATAAAATGATACAATTTAGTATCAGATTTGGATAATTATCAAAAATGGGCTTCTTATAAAACACTTTATACGAAAATAATGTAATAATATCCCATCTTTCGATAATACGGGCTTTGTTGATTTATCAAAATGATTGTCGTATCGAAAATTGTATGCCGGGACGCATACGGGTCAAACCATAATCCGGATTGAAAAAGTCAAAACATGGAAAATGTTCAGAATTACCAAATTAGGTTAGGAAGGAGTTTTCGGAAGAGTTTCGGGTTGTAAAAACGTAAAAACAGTTGAGGTTGGACGATTCCCGATTTAATAAAATAGTTTTGTAATTACTTAGAAAATAATTAATAAATCCATAAATCATTATAAAATCACATAACAGCCCAAAAATTACCGGAAAAATATCACAATTGTCTATATTTTAATCTGGACATATAAAAATTAGAATACTCAAAGAATATCACATATAAACATCCAAAACATCAACTCCAATTACTAGATATTTCACTAAAATTCATATAAAATCACATAATCAATTTCAAATAATAATAATAATAATAATAATATCTGAAAATATAGGATTGTTAGGTCACACACACTGTAGAAGGGGGTTGAATACAATGTATAGCACTATCAAATCGAATTCAAATAACACAAGTAACAGAAAACATGCTTTATTCAATGCAATAAACTCTGTTACAATATGGAACTGTCCTCTCTCAGTGATGAACAAATATCACGAGAGCTGCTAGGGTTACAATAAATAATATTCTCGATAATGATAACACTTATAGTGTAAACCCTATGTCTGTGTTTATATATCACACAGTTACATGATAATCGCTAATTGATATGGAATATAATTCTGCTTCCTAAAATATATCAATCAGTTATCTTTTCTTCCAAGTATTCCATTCTTCATAGAATTTCTTCTTCATGCATATCTCTTCTTACGTTTGTCTTGATCTTCTTTTCTTTCAATCAGCCGCCTTCCTTATCTGAAAGTTTCCTTTAAGTCCTGATATTATCTCCTGATAAATATCTCCTGAACCTTAAGTACTGATCACTTAAGTTCTGACTTCAGTATAAGTGCTGATTTTAGTTAAGTACTGATTTATCATGTTTAAGTAAGATCTGAAAACTAAACATAAATCATATTAGTCATGACATTATCAAATATATCTAACAATCTCCCCCAACTTGTAAATTAGCATAATATACAAGTTTAACAGATATTTGATGATGTCAAAAACATTAAGTACAAATGCATGAGAAATTGACTAGATAACTACAACTTACAGTCATTAAAGCATTACCAATTTTAAATTCTGATAACAACTTCAGTCTGTATACATATCAGAATTTGAGCAGTTGTAGATCTTGACTTGGCTTCACTTTCTGATCTCTTTGATGTCAGGAGTTGTTCTGAGATAGTTCTTTAACAAACATCTCTCAGCATATCTGAGTTCATCAATCATCCTCCTTTTAGCATCTTTGAGTTCTGCAGTATCTTCACAAGTTTGAAAGATAGCATATCTGAGATCATTAATTTTTGCTTTTCTCAACTCCTGATCTAGTCTTATGACATAGGCTTTGTCAGACTCTAGATTGAATTCAAGTCCCTTAATACCAAGATATGTTCTGATCTGTGCAGTATTAGGCTTCATATCAACAATATCACCCTTGTGATCTCTGTACTTTGGATAGTATGTGCTGTCAGACTTTACAGAATAAAGCCTTTTCTATCTCTGAATTTGAGTCTTCAAATAGTTTGTAGCACTTTTTGTTATTATGTCATTCACTTGAAGTAAGAATAAAACATGTTCTAGTTCTTCGAAATACTTCAGTGGTATAGCATTTTCCCTTATATGGTAAACCCTACCATCTGTCATGAAATATAACAAGATGTGTTCTTTCAAGAAGGTATGGTAGACCATTTGTACAGATTCTAGTTGATTCAATCTTTCAGGAGTTGCTCCAACACCTGGTTCACTTAAGGAAGTTGGATCATTGGTTGTGTTCTGCACTCTTCTTTCATCAGCACTACCCAAACCAGATTTATCTCTTGTTTCCTTTCTAGTAACCACTCTTGCTTCAAAACCACTTGCTGTAGTCTTCAAAGGTTGAGTCTGTTTGGCTTTAGTGAAACCTGGTGGGAGTAACCTTGAGGATTTAACATGAGCAATGTCAGAGGTTTCCTTTAATTTATCTTCTGATATCAAGTCAACTTGAGCTATGTCAGAGGTTGCTCGCTTCATTGTTATATCAGAACTAACTATATCTTGACTCTGAACAACTTGAGCCATGTCAGAGGTTGTCTTAGAAATCTTCCTTGATGTCAGAGTAAGATCAGCATCTTCAACAGAAATTTCTTCATCCATAGGAGGCACATAAACCTTTATAGGTTCACCAACTTTTTCTTTGCCCTTGGACCTTGGATCTATCTGCAATTGTGATTTGGCCTTGGTTGCCACAGGATTTGTTCTTTCTTTTATCACAGTGTCTTTAGCCGTAGGAAGTTTCTTTTTACCAACAGAAGCTTCAGATTTGGAGTTGACTTTTTCTGACTTAAGTCTAGCTTCTTCTTCCATTAGACTTACAAAGTCCATTCCTGGATTTTCTTTCAGAAATAACTGTCTTAAAATTTCTTTATCAAGATCCAAAAGTTCATCAGAACTTATCCTTTTACCAGTATCAGAAGTTATTCTTCTCCCATTCCTGTTACCAGTATCAGAAGTTATTCTTCTCCCAGCATCAGAACTTGTTCTATGACTTGTAGTTCCAGCTCTCCTTGATGAGAGACCTCTACCTTGACCATGACCTCCACCCATTCCAGAGTTTCCCGGGTCATTACCATCATCCTTTTTCTTCAGTGTCTTATCAGGTTTGCATTTGGACTTAATTACTTTCTCCCCCTTTTTGGCATCAGCAGGTAAAAGAAGAGAGACAAGCAATTCCACTGAGGATTGGATTTTATCGAGTTGAGATTGCCGAGAAGCTTGATTTTTCAAAATTTCATCAATCTGAGATTGTTCCTTCTCTTGGGGTTTCTCAATGTAGGCAACTCTGTCAAAGGTAGGTTTGAAAAAGCTTTTCTTTTCAAGTTTCATAGTTGTTTCTTGCTTGAGTAAAGCTTCTTGAATTTTATGCACCTCGGCATGAGTTTTTGAGTGTTGACCTTGAAGGTGTCTAGTAGTCAATGCAGTAACTCTCAGCTGTGTTTTGAAATCATCATTAACTAACATCTCATCAGCTTTTTCCAAGTGATCAGCAAGAATCTTTTCAGAAGGAATAAAAATGACTGAGTTCCATTTCTTAGTCCACTCCTGTCCTCTAGGAGTTTCACTCCAAGGTACTAGTGCATCTCCTCTAATAAACTTTTTCACTAGTTCAGCTTTTGAAGGAGCTTGTAGAGGCGCATGTCCAGAAGGACCAGCTTCATCAGCATCTGCATTTGTAGTAGCATCACCAGTATCATCAACATTTGCAGCATCAGAATTTACAGAGTCAACATCCTCTGATAAAAGAACAGTATGAGAGGCTATGAAGGCTTCAACATCATCCTCTAAGTGCTGATCTGCTTCCAAGTTCTGATCAACAGCCATATTCTGATGTTCACCTATAGTCTGATCTTCAATATCTAGATACAGAGAAGGTGTTGTAGACAATTATGGAGTTTCATTAGCATCAGGAATTGGTGTTGTTGATGGATTGATTTGAGCTAGTGGAGCTTTTAAGTAGAGAACCTCAAGCATAATTAAGTTGTAAATATCAATCTCAGCACTTGTGCCTGGGTCTACAGTAAATACTGGTTCATTTACAGGAGTCACAGGTGGTGTAGATACTTTATCTTGAGCAGTTTCCTGAGTTGGTGACAAAGGAGGTGTAGATGCAGTAGCTTCAGCAAATTCTGGCTCTTTTGAGATCAGAGATTCCTGATCTCCTTCCTTACCTGCTGCTTCCTCATCCTCTGAAACTGACTCAGCCCTGTACCTTTGTGCTCTCTGTCTCTTGTATCTCTTTGAAGGTGGAGATTCCTTGGGAGTTTCATCAGAATACATCCTTCTAAGCCTTTTGAGAAGCTTAGAACCCCCAATTCCAATATCCTTCTGAGAAGAGACCTTCTCAGCTTCTTTGACAACAGGTTCTGACACAGGAACCTGTTCCTCACTGTCTGACTCATCTCTCAGAACAATCCTCCTTCTCTTATGTTGTGTCTGAGGTACAATCTTTGTCCTCTTGGGCTTTGAAGATGAAGGCCTCACAGTATGTGCTAATGATGAAGGTTGAGATATCTGTGAAGGTTTGAGATATGTTCTGATAGAGGGTTGAGTAGGTTGATGTGTATATGTGGTATGTTCTGATGGTTGTTGTGGTGTCTGGGATGTGTTGGTGGGTTGAACATCAGGGTAAACATATCTGTAGGTTTGAGGATCAGCATTTACCAAGATCTGTTTTATAGACTGAGGTATCTGTAAGGGTCTAACCACCTTTTTCTTAAGGTCAGTATTTATCAAGTCATTAAAAGCCCATTTTGCAAGCTTAAATGGTGGAATTAAGTCAGTGGTAGGTTGGGGTTCATCAGCACAACATAAGTTATATATAAGCTGACAGAATCTAGCAAAGTGCACTACATTCCCATCTTCTATCATCCTATCCCCTATAAAACCTATCACAACACTTGCAAAATCAAAATGAGTTTGGTGAATAATAGCATACCCGATGTGTTGACTCATAATTGGAATGGCATCAAAGTTGGAACACTTATTGGTGAATGCCTTAGTGATGCAGTCGAAGAAAAAGATCCATTCCTTCCTGATATGTGCCCTTTTCAATTGTCCAAGCTTGGCCAAACTCTTCTCATAACCCAAATTGGCCATGAGCTGCTGTAGAACAGGTTCCTCCGCTGTTGAAAAAGTGCAGCCTTCTGGAAAGTGGAGAGCTTTACGAACTGCTCCAAGAGTTACCACATGCTCAACATCATTCACTTCAAAAATAATGTTTGGAGTACCAGTAGCACCACCATTATCAAAATGCCCAGTCCGCCAGAACATCAGAACTTGTTGGCTTGAAATGACTTGAGGTTGGGTCAACGCATACCCAATCTCACTGTGTGCTTGAAGATCTTGCACAAAGTGCAAATCAGATGGAGCTTCAGCATTATTCAAGATTGTAGCATAGTTGTTGGGTACAAACTTGGCTTCATCTATAATCAAATCCTTAGGTGCCATGAGAAAAGTTGAGAAATTAGGTTGCCTGTAAGGTGTTTGATAAAATGTCTGTATGAAAAAGCGTCAGGAGATGAGAGAGAATAGAAGTAAAGAGAGAGAGAGAGATAAAATGTGAAAGTAAATAAAAGATTTTACAATCTTTTCTCTCTTTTACTTATACACGGTAGAAAAAGTAACCGTTGGGACACCTGTCAGACATACAGCAGTAAAAGATTATTAATGGGCACGGGAATTCAGTAATCATTACTTATCACATGCAGTTTTTCAAGGAAAAACAGTTCCACTTACCAAGTAATCCCATTAATTAAGGTAGTTCAGTTTTATTTTAAAATTTAAAACTGTTCCCACTTAATAAATTATTTTTACTGCGAGCCCAATATTCTGTAAAAATATAACAAATGAGAGAATGACCATAAAGAAACCAAGTAAACAAATATTGCCATGTCAGAATCAGAACTTGATTTGTATCAGAGCTAAAACGGTCATCAGAATATGGGTAAATCAGGATTTAAAAATGCATCAGAATATCAAATGACTCAAAGACAAAATCTTGCATAAATATAAAATTTCATTAATATATTGAGCAAATACATTTCATGTAATTTAAATTACATCGCAAAATTACAAGATTTCCCTAAGCTACAAATCCTAACATCAATAGCTTTTTTCCTAAGCTAAGAAGCCTGACAAAGCTGACGGTGAAGAGAAACAGGGAGAAAAAATTACTTCTTCTTCCTACTCTCAACAAAAAGAACAGCGACACGAATGATTCGCTCCTACTGTCGGAGATGACATTTAATGATCTCTGGAAATTAAATCCAGAGATTATGAGGAATGTTGTTGATATGGTATGGAGTTGGAATTCCATTTAGAAAAACATGTACAGTCTCACTGCCATAATTATAAAACCAGCCAAACGCAGCCATTTATGGTGATAAGAATAAGACGAGAGTGAGTTTGTGAGAAAATGAGAGATGTGTTGGCTGGAATGAAGTGTTGGTTTATATAGCCATGGAATGTCAGGAGATGCAAGGAAAATTTAATGTTTATAGGTAGAAATAATTCTACCTCGTCTCCCTAGAATAATGAGAATAAAAACAGCCATTGGAAGTGTAAAACAGGATTTAATGCGCACATGAAATAAGTAAAAATTACTGTGCATGGACGTGTACCACCAACCCTAATTGTATTGACTGTTAATATCTCACCCAAACATATTCTGATTTTAAATAAGACTGTTTCAGATTTTAACCATAAAAAAGTCAAGTAAAGAATCAGAGTGTAATATCTGAACTTAGACTTATATCAGAACTTAACAGTCATCAGAACATGATTTCTTAACTCGAAAAAAATGAATGCCTATTTCTGCAATTCTTCACACAAATTCTGATTTCATTTCTTCAGAACTTAATCATCAGAACTTCCATCATAACTTGTCCTCAGAATTTATGCAATCTGACATATAAACTGTTCATCTAAAACATCATTTATCACCACGGTAATTTTCATCATTCATATGGAGTGTATGTGTGTGCAGTAAGCTAAATATTAGATAAAGATTAAAGTCTGATTCACTTCAGTACATCTTAGAAATAAGCCATAACTAAGAACTTTGCTCAAAATCTGTCATAATTCTGAAGTTTACTTTAGAATGAGTTCATGCATGAGTCCACCTCAACTGTTTTGTGCTCATTTTATGCATCTTTTAAAATTCCATTTTACAGTGGCTTCTCAGTGTAAGTGAGTCACGACTGCTTATCAGAATTTATGCTATTATCAGAGTATTTCTCCAGTAATCATAGAGTGTGAAAAGTCACCAAGAAAAATATTTATTTTTCTTTTCTGATGCATATTACTTAATACCAGCAATGCACTTGGGTCTTCCCTTCCACAGTTTTTACTCTAGATCTCAAAGGAGTACCTGACTTTTATCTCTTTTTTTTTCTTTTTCTTTTGATAAGTGAGGCTTATTAGCACTTAGTACATTCACCGGATTTACTAACATCAGAATTTAACAGATGAGAAGCATTATTTTAGTTTTTGACTTAGTAATAAGATAAACAAAGTAAACTTAACTAAGCTCAATATCAGAATTGGCTTGTGTCAATAGATTTCCACATAAATAATTACTTCTAACATGGGATTTGTTAGTATATTAAAGACTACTAGGTCATCATCTAACATATTTATCCTCATTGGAATGAATAATCACAGAAACATTCAAATCACTATCAGAGTTTAGAAATTCACATCAGACAACAATCAATACTTAAGCAATTTTCAATTAGGCACTTTATACACAAAGATAGTAATATCTGTAAATATTGTTCATAAATTCTGATGAATCAGAACAAAAGCTAAGCAGATTTAGAGAAAGAACCTGAAACCATTCCAAGTTAATTTACCTATCTTGTAAAAGTAGCTTCACACAGTGGTTTGGTGAAGATATCTGCTAGTTGTTGATCTGTTGGAACAAAGTGCAATTCTACTGTACCTTCATCCACATGTTCCCTTATAAAATGGTACCTTATGCTGATGTGTTTTTCATTGAGTGTTGAACTGGATTACCTGTCATAGCAATAGCACTTTGATTATCAACGTAAATAGGGATTTTAAAATAAGTTAACCCATAATCCAGTAACTGATCCTTCATCCAAAGAATCTGTGCACAACAGCTTCCTGCAGCAATGTACTCTGCTTCTGCAGTTGATGTGGAAATTGACTTTTGTTTCTTGCTAAACCAAGAAACCGATCTGCCTCAAAGAAATTGGCAGCTTCCACTTGTGCTTTTCCTATCTATTTTGCAACCTGCAAAATCTACATCTGAGTAACCTATTAGTTTAAAGTCTGATTCTCTAGGATACCATAATCCCAGATCAGCTATTCCCTTAAGATACTTGAAAATTCTTTTCACAGCTGTTAAGTGAGGTTCTCTTGGATCTGCTTGAAATCTTGCACAAAGAAAGGTAGCATACATGATATCAGGTCTACTAGCAGTTAGATAGAGTAGATAGCCAATCATACCTCTGTAATCAGTAATATCTACTGATTTACCAGTATTCTTATCCAGTTTTGTTGTAGTGGCCATGGGAGTGGATGCACTTGAACAATCTTGCATTCCAAATTTCTTCAGCAAATTTCTGGTGTACTTGGTTTGACAAATAACAGTGCCTTCTTCATTCTGCTTGACTTGAAGGCCCAGAAAATAGCTAAGTTCCCCCATCATACTCATTTGATATCTTGACTACATCAGTTTTGCAAATTTCTTACAAAGTCTGTCATTTGTAGAACCAAAGATGATATCATCAACATATATATGAACCAAAAGTAAGTCCTTTCCATGGTTGAGGTAGAACAGTGTTTTGTCTATAGTTCCTCTGTTAAATCCACTTTCCAGAAGAAACTGAGCTAAAGTTTCATACCATGCTCTTGGAGCTTGCTTAAGGCCATAAAGTGCTTTATCAAGCCTGTAGACATGATTTGGATATTTTGGATCTACAAAGCCTGGAGGTTGTTCAACATATACTTCCTCTTCCAATTCTCCATTAAGAAATGCACTTTTCACATCCATTTGAAAGACAGTAAACTTTTTGTGAGCAGCATAAGCCAAAAATATCCTTATGGCTTCCAATCTAGCAACTGGGGTAAATGTTTCATCATAATCAATTCCCTCCTGTTGAGAATATCCTTTTGCAACCAACCTTGCTTTATTCCTTATAATTATGCCATCACTATCAGTTTTGTTTCTGAACACCCACTTTGTACCAACAACAGATCTGTTCTTTGGTCTTGGCACTAGGGTCCATACTTTGTTTCTTTCAAATTCATTTAACTCTTCCTGCATTGCTTGCACCCAATCAACATCTTGAAGAGCTTCTTCCACTTTCTTTGGTTTAGTCTGAGAAAGAAAAGAATTATAAAGACATTCACTTGAAGTAGCTGTTCTAGTTCTGACACCTGCATCAGGATTTCCAATAATTAAGTCAGGTGTATGTGATTTAGTCCACTTCCTTGCAGATGTAAGGTTTTCTCTAGAACTGGATGCTCCCCCATGATCCATGCCATCTTCATCAACATTTTCTGATGCTCCCCCTGAAACTATGCTCTCTGAGTTGGATCCTTCAGAATTTAAGTTTTCAGAACTATCAGAACTTGGCTTATCAGAACTTGATGAATCAGAACTTGAAGAGCCAGTTGTATGTTTTGATGCTTCTTGAGATGTGGTGGTATCTTCAGTATGCTCCCCCTGCACGGGTGCATCTTTCTTTGACGTAGTCACCACAGTTTCAATAACATCAGAGTTTAATCCATCAGAGTTTGCAGTATTAGGATTTAGACTGTCAGGATTTTCAGTATCAGAATTTAAGTCTTCATTGTTGAATCTCAGTTGATCATGATAATCAAAATCTTCAAGTCCAGTAATCTTCTTATCATCAAAGGAGACATTGATAGATTCCATGACAACCCTTGTTCTTAAATTGTAGACTGTGAAGGCTTTTGTGGAACGTGGATATCCAACAAAAATTCCTTCATCAGCTTTTAAATCAAATTTGGATAGTTGTTCAGGGTGAGTCTTAAGAACAAAACACTTGCATCCAAATACATGAAAATACTTCAGATTTAGCTTCTTTTTCTTCACCATCTCATATGGTGTCTTTCCATGCTTGTTAATGAGTGTTGCATTCTGAGTAAAACAAGCAGTCTGCACAGCTTCAGCCCAAAAATAGGTTGATAGCTTTGCTTCATCAAGCATAGTTCGTGCAGCTTCAATAAGAGTTCTATACTTTCTTTCAACAACTCCATTTTGCTGTAGAGTTCCAGGAGCAGAAAATTCCTGCTTGATTCTATGATCTTTGCAGAACTCTTCCATTGTCAAATTCTTGAACTCAGTGCCATTATCACTTCTTATTATCTTCATAGAATCTTTGACCAATTTATCCAGTTGCTTGACATGATCAATCAAGATAGATGAGGTTTCACTTTTTGTGTGCAAGAAATACACCCATGTGTATCTGGTGAACTCATCCACTATGACCATATCATATTTCTTCTTTGGAATAGACATGACATTCACTGGACCAAATAGATCTACATGAAGTAGGTGATAAGGCTCAAGAATTGATGATTCAGTCTTGCTCTTGAATGAAGATTTTCTTTGTTTAGCCTTCTGACATGAATCACAAAGGCCATCAGGAGCAAATACTGATTTTGGCAGTCCTCTCACAAGATCTTTCTTGACCAGTTCATTTATATTGTTGAAATTTAAATGAGAGAGTTTCTTGTGCCAATTCCAGCTCTCTTCAATTGATGCTCTACTCATCAGACAGATTGCAGAACCATCAGTACTTGTTGAAAGCTTGGCTTCATAAATGTTACCATGCCTGTATCCTTTCAGAACAACTTTGCCTGTAGATTTGCTTACAATTTCACAGTGTTCTTCAAAGAAATCCACATGATAACCTTTGTTATAGATTTGACTAACACTCAGCAGATTTTGTTTAAGTCCTGAGACCAGAGCTACTTTTTTAATGATGACATTCCGAAGATTGATATTGCCATATCCCAATATTTTTCCAATGTTGCCATCTCCATAAGAAACACTTGGGCCAACTTTCTCCATAAAGTCTGATAGCAGGGCTTTATTTCCAGTCATATGTCCTGAACATCCACTGTCCAGAACTAGGATGTTTTTCCTGTTGCCCTGTAATCACAAAGACCACTAATGATTAATTTTAAGGACCCAGACTTGCTTGGTTCCTGTGGCCTTATTAAGTTTGTTAACATTTGTAGCGGATTTAGCATTAGAGTTTATGTTAACATTTTTCTTATCAGTATTTATACTATCAGACTTTGTATCAGAACTTACACTAGAAGGAACAATGCTAACTTTCTTTAAAGAAGGTTTTAATTGATAATAATCATAGTAGAAACTATGATATTCCTTACAAGTGTAAATGGAATGCCATAAACTACCACAATGAAAACAAGGATTTTGTGGCCTATATCTAACAGAGTGACTCTTAACTCCTTTCTTTGAAGGTAAGGAGTTTATATTCTTATTTTTCCTGCAAAAAGAAGCCAGATGGTTAGAACTTCCACAGTTATGACATGTTTTTCTAGGAGCATTAGGAACAGGCTTATAATCATTGCTTTTATTTATACCTTCCTTTCCATTCCTATTTTTCCTAGGAGACTTTACCTTGTTTATATTCTTTACATCTTTCAGCTTATGCTTAAGCTGCTTTTTTGTCATTAAGCCTACGTTTACTTCAGTTATCTTTTCCTGTTTTAGTTTGTCAGAATTTAATTCCTCTTTAACTTCTGATTTCTCAGTTTCAGACTTTACAGCTACAAACTTAACAGGTTTTAACTTTGGCTTTTGTTTAACAACTATAGGCTTAATATCTACAGTTCCTTTATCATTCTTATCATCTCCATAACCTAAGCCCTCTTTCCAGTTTCCACTACTTAACAAATTCTGAGTTGTTCTGCCAGAGTTAGTCCAAGTCCTGATAATCTCTCTTTCCTTTTCTAGCTCAGTTTTTAGAGATTCATTCATTTTAAGTACTTCATCCCTAACATAGAAAACATCATCTCTATCTTTCTGAGTTTGATGGAACATGACTAACTCTTTTTCTAAATAATCATTCCTCTTTTTACAAGCAAGATTTTCAAAAGTTAATCTTTCACATGTTAAAGTTTGATCTCTATAAGTAATGAACATGGTTTTAAGATATCTTCTCAACTCATTAATATCATCAGTATGAAAGGTATAAGTAGTTTAGGTACCTTTAACTCAGCAGCTTCAGGACTGCTATTAACATTTGCCATATCAGCATTTGCCATCAAGGCAAAGTTCTCCTCACTTTTAGAATCTGAAGTGTCTGTCTAGCTTTTCTTCTTTGTGACAAGAGCCTTGCCTTTGTCACTCTTCACTTTCTTGCAATCAGGAGATATGTGGCCTTTCTCACCATAGTTGTAGCATTTGACATTTGTGTAATCTCCTCTGTCAGACTTCCCTCATTTGCCTTCAGATTTTCTGAAATTCTTCTTATTAGAACTTGCACCTTTCCTGGAAAACCTTTTTCCCTTCTTGAACTTCCTGTATGCAATCCTTGTGATTCATTTCACCATAAGAGCACACAGCTTCATCATCTCTTCATCAGCATCCATCTCAGGCAAGCTTTCAGTTTCTAAGTCATCATCACTATCAGAACTTGATGACTCAGTATCAGACTTTGTGATGAGCGCTTTTCCCTTGCCTTTCCTTGAGGTAGCTGCCTTGGGGGATTCTTCTTCAGCCTTAAGAGCAACTGTCCTTGACTTTCATCCTTTCCTCTTGCTTCTTTGTTCCATCTCAAGTTCATGAGTCTTGAGCATCCCATAAATTTCATCAAGAGTTGTTTCTTCAAGATTATAGTTGTCTCTCATAATTGTTGCCTTCAAATCCCAACTTTCAGGAAGAGCTAACAGGAATTTAAGGTTTGAATCTTCAATATCATATTCCTTATCAACTAGTGACAAATCATTCAAGAGTTTGACAAATCTGTCATATAAATCAGTCAATGACTCAATAGGCTTTGAGTCAAAGTGTTCATACTCTTGAGTGAGTATTGTCTTCCTATTCTTCTTAATCAAATCAGTTCCCTGGCACCTTGTCTCCAAGGCATCCCATATCTCCTTTTGCAGTCTTGCAGTTAATTACCCTATTTGACATTACATTATCAATGGCACTATGTAGCAAGTGTCGTACCTTAGCATCCTTAGCAATTGAAGCAATATCTTCAGCAGTGTAATCAGTCTTCTCCTTTGGTACACACTTTGCTGCTTCACTTGCAACTACAACAGCGAGTTTTGTTGGCTTGTGAGGTCCTTCATGGATTCTGTCAAGATATTCTGGATCAGTAGCTTCCAGAAACATAGTCATCCGCACCTTCCATATGGGATATTCAGATGGCTTCAGTATGGGAACTCTAATAGCCTCATATCGACTATGGATTTGAGTCTTTGGTGGTTCTTCAGTTTTGGTGGGCTTGGTTGGAGTTTCTGCTTCATACATGATTGTGTTTGGATCTTAAATTGTTTGTATGTTAACAGATAGGCTCTAATACCACTTGTTATGTCACAGACACTGTAGAAGGGGGTTGAATGCAGTGTATAGCACAATCAAATCGAATTCAAATAACACAAGTAACAGAAAACAGACTTTATTCAATGCAGTAAACTCTGTTACAATATGGAACTGTCCTATCTCAGTGATGAACAAATATCACGAGAGCTGCTAGGGTTACAATAAATAATATTCTCGATAATGGTAACACTTATAGTGTAAACCCTATGTCTGTGTTTATATATCACACAGTTACAAGATAATCGCTAATTGATATGGAATATAATTCTTCTTCCTAAAATATATCAATCAGTTAACTTTTCTTCCAAGTATTCCATTCTTCATAGAATTCCTTCTTCATGCATATCTCTTCTTACGTTTGTCTCGATCTTCTTTCCTTTCAATCAGCCGCCTTCCTTATCTAAAATTGCCTTTAAGTCCTGATATTATCTCCTGATAAATATCGCCTGAACCTTAAGTACTGATCACTTAAGTTCTGACTTCAGTATAAGTGCTGATTTCAGTTAAGTACTGATTTGTCCTGTTTAAGTAAGATCTGAAAACTAAACATAAATCATATTAGTCATGACATTATCAAATATATCTAACAGCGATATTACAATCTACCCCCTTATTAGGATTCCGGCCTCGGAATCAGCAGAAGAAAGCACTAAGGGTCTTGTTACCAACTTTCCAAATCTTGCATATGCAGCTATTCTCAAAATTCCAAATAACACTGAAATTCCTTATACCACACAGTTATCACTTGAGCTTCACTCCGCATTATTGTTCTGTCCACGTCCTTTGATAAATCCCTCAATAGAATTTCTTTTACTTCTTGCGAGAAAGAAGAATAGAGAGAAAGATGGAGAGAAAGAAAAAGAAAGAGAGATAGATAGAGAGAGAAGTAAAGAAATAGATTGACTTCGGTATACACCACTAATATTTTAATTACATCACAGTCCACGGTTGCTCTTGGCAATCCCATCACATAGCCTTACTTTGACTCGACCAGGATAACTTAGCTTAACTTGATTGGCATACCTTCTAATGGTTGGGATGATAAAATCATGGATTTACAAAGAGAAAAGAATTTCATATCATAACAGGACAAAATATGAATTTGAGAAAAAGTATTGTTTAAATAAAAGAATAACTGAGAGATCAATATGATCAAATGAACTTGGTATTGCGTGTCCAAATTAAGACACTACTAAAGGTTGTTAACCTTCATGTATTCACAACACGCACAAGTGATGGCATCCCATCCAACTCTGTCACACAGACAGGTATACCTTGTGTCCACTATAGACAGGGTTGTTCATCTCAGTCAGAATAAAAGAATATCAAGGAATCCAAAATCAAATGAATAAAACTGAAAAGATTTTAAAGTTGATATTTCTGAAGGAAATGAAATCCAGAGAACAAAATTCTGGCACCAAATGAGCAAGTGGTGTCACCTCACCAATAAACTATCCTCCATATAAGAAAAGTGGAAGTTAAATTATCATAACTTGGCAGAGCTATTAAAACCTGAAAAATAGGCTTCATGACAGCCTCTGGCACATTTAAAACACAGATATGATTGAAAATGAATGGTTAGGGAATATATCCTCTAACAATTACTTCTTTTTGAGAGATGTCAAAAGAGAATTATAGAAAGAGAAGGTATTGCCAAGGTCCTAATACTTATCTTCTATTTGAACTCTTCGGTTGACTCGTCATCCGATTCTCGACACTTCTTCATATTTCAGGGATATCATTAATCTTCATCATCGTCGAAACGTAGTCTCAGAAGATTCCACGATAGAAGTTTCTGGCTGTCAGGAGTTTTGTCCTGCTCAAAACAACCAACTCAACCGATGTGCCTATCTTAGCTTACTCGTTGGTACTATATCCAATGGTCCAACATGAACTCGATATGAGATCAAGCGTCCTCACACAGCTATTCACACTCCTACACACTCTCATTTCTAGTGACTATAACCTCAGCTCTAATACCAACCTGTAACGCCCCCAAATCTGGGGTCAGATGATTTGATCTTCACTATGAAACCTCAATCCAAAATAACCTGTTAAATCAATAAACAAATGCCATCGTAAGATATTTATCATCTAGGACCCCAAACTAATCCAAGATCTTTTAAGGTTACAGTTATAGAAACAAGATATCCAAATTCCACAAATAAATTTTTCACTTTCTTTTAAAACACTTTTCAATAATTCTCAATCTCAAAACTTAACCCGCTAGTATAACTTCGAAAAGAAGTATACTAGGCCCACCTATAAAATAACACAACTATAACATAATATAATATAAACAACTTTTCATAACAGAACTTACACTAGCCCGCAAACCCTGGACCAACCACCTTCCAATAGCTCCTTCTTTGCTTCCTTGAATTACGCGGCTAAACAGCGCAAGTTAATCCTCACTGGAGGTTAAATTTAAAACCAGGCAAGTATGAGCAGAAAAAATGCTCAACAAGATCATTATAGGATATATAGGGTTTTCTGATATGAAACCGACATCTGTATTAGAGCAGAACATTTAAAAATCGTAATTGTTGAATCAGAAAATTTAGTTAAGGAATCACAAAATTGATTCCTCCTCAGTATTCAAAATCCTTTTGATATTTTTGAGCGGAATGCTTCATCAATTCTTTGAATCTTGACGAGAATAAAACTCGTAAAACAGTGTTTACGGAAATATCACAAACAACACTAACATGAAACAATGATTATGGAGTGAATCTTAAACTTTATTCAAAATCGAACTCTTAAAATTAATACTTATTTTGTTGTCATATCAAATTAGATATCAATACGAACTTTGATGCTCACAACATCCCATACTAAAGTCAACATCAATCATCTATACTAATACCACCTTTGATATTTAACAACAAAGTAAGTATCAGCATAAATCAGAATCTGAATCAAAATTGCATTTTACCATTATTCCAAAATAGAAAGAGTTGATAAATCATTTATTCTATGATTATCAAAACAATAAAGAAATTTAGATATCAATTTAGATTGGAACCAATTATATTTCATGCTGTTTCCGATGATCAGTCGTGAAATAACAGCGATATCCCGCAGCCATACCGTAAGTATAGGTACTACCCGTATCCCGCAGCCATACGGTACGTATAAGGCGCCATAAAAGGCATATACTCACCTTGAAAGATATTACAGCTGGACCGATATCTCGATCACCTACACTGTAACCAATAACCATTCCAATCTTAAAACCTTTTTATTGAAAAAGGAGCCGAATCAATCGACATCCTAAATAATCTTATTCCTCCATTCACTTGGGCAGGAATTCTCGCAATATAATCATCTTTCTCAAAATCCAAAATATTTATAAATCCAGTAATTTGATAAGTAAAATCACTTAGCTATTATGAACATAGAATAGCAGAAGAATACTTGCATGATAATTCAGCAATATATAAAACATTTATCTATTCTGAACTGAGAATAGGGAAAGCAATACTTGCATAATAGGATTAAAAATAAATGTCACTTGAACAATAAGTGATGATAGGGATACTTGCCTTTGGGTTTTTAGAAGTTAGTCACACTCGCAATGACGCATTTATTCTGACATTCAGTCTCAAAATATCACCGTCCTTCTTTTCAACACTTTACTGATATGCTGTTCCTGCGATTACTAGAAGCCAGATATCCAATACCATTCCATCTCATTCTTTATCCAACGTCTTGTCCTGATCAACTCGAATGATCCGCATCTATCATTAAAAGATAACATTATAATCGTCTAAACGATAATTACTCGACAAACTGCGCGTCAAAACCCTATCGTCTACCCATACGATAGCCCGCACATAATTATAACAATCAAACATAAGAACTCTGATTCACATACGCACGTAATTCATGTAGCACCTAAACACATAATTCATATATCACGTAATTCAGTTCACATATGACTCGGTTTGTCAAAACATTCGACTCGGTATGATTAAAACTAAAATCGGGTCAATAACAGTATTTATCGATCAGATATCGACTAAGAATGACTCGCAAATCAAATGACCTTTTAATATAAAAGAAATTAGGTCTCAAAAGTATTTTTTATGAAAGTAGAATATTTTTCTGAGTCTACACGCATTCGTTTCGTATTAAACGGACGAACAGTTTATTTATTACGAATAAAATAAGAATTAAACAGAATTAAATCAATTAATAATAATACTAATTTATTTTTAAATACCAAAATAAAAATTTTAAAAGCTTAAAAACAATTTTTAGGATTTATTTGGATTAATTATAAATAATTGTATTTTATTTAACTATTTATAAATAAAATTAATTGATTAAATGAATTAACCAATTAATTAAATCTATAAATAAATAATTAAAACAAATTATAGATAACTAAAACAAATATGTATTTTTTAAAATAATACAAGAAATAATTTTTGGAATTTAAAAAAAATTATTAAGTAAATACTTTTTAGAATTTAAAATAATAATAAAATGATTTTTGAAATAAAATAAGAAATGATTTTTAAAATCAGAAAAATGAATTTTGAAATAAATTTTAAAAAGAAAATGCACAAACAGTTTCAGGGTTTGGGTTTTGGGGAAAAAGAGATTTAAACCGGGTTTTTAATTCAGTAATACAGGTTGGGAATTCGGGTAATCGGGTCGGGATGAACTCAGGCCGGGTCTGGCAATTCCCAGATGTTCTGGCGGGTTTTTCCGACGCCGGTGAGCCCTGATTCTGGTACGATTTCACTTCGGTTTCAATCCAAAAACAGTCCAAACTCATCTAGTAGCATGATCAAAGCAAAGATCGTGGAAATCGACGACCACTTCGTCGTTTCCGATCAAACTCCATTAAAGCCGGCAGGTTTTCTCGGAATTTTCCGGCGAAAACTCGACTCTGTTAAATCCTTAACCATATTCGAAGTTTAATACACGGAATTAAAGCTTATTCCCACCACAATCTTTTCATAATATCATAATCATCAAACGAATCCAAAACCAGTCCATAAAATTGAATTAAAATAAGCAAAAATGAAGCAAAATAAAAGCCTCCATTTGACTGAATCCGAACTAAAACAATTCATTTTTTTACACTAATCGACTATAAACAACGTGATAAAGCTAACCATAGCAGCAAAAAAACCAAAAATGTCTAGAATTCAAGAACCTAATTCGAACTCAAGAACCCTCAAAATCGAAAATTCGATTCATTACCAATTGATGAAATCCGATGATAGGAATTGGTAGAGTTCATTACAAGCTTCAATTTGATTATTCATACTTCAAAAACAGAGACCGGAATCACCTCCAAATTCTAGTTTGATTGTCACAGTTCAAGAACACCCCCAAAACTGATTTTTCCCAAAAAAAAATTTAATAATTAAACCGATTTTTATGATTTCTTTTAATTAATTAATAAAAAAATCAAACTATTTATACTATCTGAAAATTAATACCCCAAAATCAAATAAGGGTGTTTTTATCCCCTAATTAAAATAATTAAGCCCCAAAATTATAATTACGGGGAATAATTTTAAAAACAATAATATATAAAATTCGTATTAAAATTCCCCCAAAAATTTCGAATAATTCAAAAATGTAGAAATACTAGGTATTTGAAATACGTATAATTTTATAAAAATGAAAACACAAATTTTGTGGGGTTTGACGTCCTGGTGGGGTCCCGGTCCGTTTATTTTTGAAAAACAGAAACGATACCTAAATTAACAGAAAACCCCGAAGACACATAAAATATATTCCGACTCACATAAAACGAGTAACGCAAGTAAACACGTGTCCAAATTACGGATCGATTCATATAGATACAATTTAAACAAGTAAAGAGTATCCCATTGGATCATATCGGATCCGAAAATAAATTACTTAGCCGCTAAGTAATGATAAAACGATACAATTTAGTATCAAATTTGGATAATTATCAAAACCGGGCTTCTTATAAAACACTTTATACGAAAAAATGTAATAATATCCCATCTTTCGATAATACGGGTTTTGTTTATTTATCAAAACGATTGTCGTATCGAAAATTGTACACCGAGACACGTACGGGTCAAACCGTAATCCGGATTGAAAAAGTCAAAACATGGAAAATGTTCAGAATTACCAAATTAGGTTAGGAAGGAGTTTTCGGAAGAGTTTCGGGTTGTAAAAATGTAAAAATAGTTGAGGTTGGACGATTCCCGATTTAATAAAATAGTTTTGTAATTACTCAGCAAATAATTAATAAATCCATAAATCATTATAAAATCATATAACAGACCAAAAATTACCAGAAAAATATCACAATTGTCTATATTTTAATCCGGACATATAAAAATTAGAATACTTAAAGAATATCACATATAAACATCTAAAACATCAACCCCAATTACTAGATAGTTCACTAAAATTCATATAAAGTCACATAATCAATTTCAAATAATAAAAATAATAATAATATCTGAAAATATGGTATATTACAATCTACCCCCCTTATTAGGATTCCGTCCTCGGAATCAGCAGAAGAAAGCACTAAGGGTCTTGTTACCAACTTTCCAAATCTTGCATACGCAGCTATTCTCAAAATTCTAAATAATACTGAAATTCCTTATGCCACACAGTTATCACGTGAGCTTCACTATGTATAATTGTTCCGTCCACATCCTTTGACCAATCCCTCAATAGAATTTCTTTTACTGCTTGCGAGAAAGAAGAATAAAGAGAAAGATAGAGAAAGAAAAAGAAAGAGAGATAGATAGAGAGAGAAGTAAAGAAAAAGATTGACTTCGGTATACACCACTAATATTTTAATCGCATCGCAGTCCACGGTTGCTCTTGGTAATCCCATCACATAGCCTTACTTTGACTCGACCAGGATAACTCAGCTTAACTTGATTGGCATACCTTCTAATGTTTGGGATGATAAAATCATAGATTTACAAAGAGAAAAGAATTTATCTCATAACAGGACAAAATCTGAATTTGAGAAAAAGTATTGTTGAAATAAAAGAATAAGTGAGAGATCAATATGATCAAATGAACTTGGTATTGCATGTCCAAATTAAGACACTACTAAAGGTTTTTAACCTTCATGTATTCACAACACGCACAAGTGATGGCGTCCCATCCAACTCCTATCACACAGACAGGTATACCTTGTGTCCCCTATAGACAGGGTTGTTCATATTAGCCAGAATAAAAGAATATCAAAGAATCCAAAATCAAATGAACAAAACTGAAAAGATTTCAAAATTGATATTTCTGAAGGAAATGAAATCCAGAGAACAAAATTCTGGCACCAAATGAGCAAGTGGTGTCACCTCACCAATAAACTATCCTCCATATAAGAAAAGTGGAAGTTAAATTATCATAACTTGGCAGAGCTATTAAAACCTGAAAAATAGGCTTCATGACAGCCTCTGGCATATTTAAAACACAGATATGATTGAAAATGAATGGTTAGGGAATATATCCTCTAACAATTACTTCTTTTTGAGAGATGTCAAAAGAGAATTATAGAAAGAGAAGGTATTTCCAAGGTCCTAATACTTATCTTCTATTTGAACTCTTCGGTTGACTCGTCATCCAATTCTCGACACTTCTTCATATTTCAGGGATATCGATAATCTTCATCATCGTCGGAATGTAGTCTCGGAAGATTCCACGATAGAAGATTCTAGCTGCCAGGAGTTTTGTCCAGCTCAAAACAATCAACTCAACCGAATGCGCCTATCTTAGCTTACTCGTTGGTACTATATCCAATGGTCCAACAGGAACTCGATATGAGATCAAGCGTCCTCACAGAGCTATACACACTCCTACACACTCTCGTCTCTAGTTTACTGTAACCTCAGCTCTGATACCAACCTGTAACGCCCCCAAATCCGGTGTCAGATGCTTTGGTCGTCACTATGAAACCTCAATCCAAAATAACCTGTTAAATCAATAAACAAATGCCGTCGGAAGATATTTATCATCTAGGACCCCAAACTAATCCAAGATCTTTTAAGGTTACAGTTATAGAAACAAGATATCCAAATTCCACAAATAAATTTTTCACTTTCTTTTAAAACTCTTTTCAATAATTCTCAATCTCAAAACTTAACCCGCTAGTATAACTTCGAAAAGAAATATACTAGGCCCACCTATAAAATCACACAACTATAACATAACATAATATAAACAACTTTTCATAACAGAACTTACACTAGCACGCAAACCCTGGACCAACCACCTTCCAATAGCTCCTTCTTTGCTTTCTCGAATTACGCGGCTAAACATCGCAAGTTAATCCTCACTGGAGGTTAAATTTAAAAATAGGCAAGTATGAGCGGAAGAAATGCTCAGCAAGATCATTACAACATATATAGGGTCTTCTGATATGAAACCGACATCTGCATTAGAGCAGAACATTTAAAAATCATAATTGTTGAATCCGAAAATTTAGTTAAGGAATCCCAGAATTGATTCCTCCTCAGTATTGAAAATCCTTTTGATATTTTTGAGCGAAATGCTTTAGCAATACTTTGAATCTTGATGAGAATAAAACTGATAAAACAGTGTTTACGGAAATATCATAAACAACACTAACATGAAACAATAATTATGGAGTGAATCATAAACTTTATTCAAAACCGAACTCTTGAAATTAATACTTATTTTGTTGTCATATCAAATTAGATATCAATACGAACTTTGATGCTCACAACATCCTATACTGAAGTCAACATCAATCATCTATACTAATACCACCTTTGATATTTAACAACAATGTAAGTATCAGCGTAAATCAGAATCTGAATCAAAATTGCATTTTACCATTATTCCAAAACAGAAACAGTTGATAAATCATTTATTCTATGATTATCAAAACAGTAAAGAAATTTAGATATCAATTTAGATTGCAACCAATTATATTTCATGTTGTTTCCGATGATCAGTCGCGAAACAACACTGGTATCCCGCAGCCATACCGTAAGTATAGGTATTACCCGTATCCCGCAGCCATACGGTACCTATAGGGCGCCATAAAAGGTATATACTCACCTTGAAAGATATTACAGCTGGACCGATATCTCGATCACCTACGCCGTAACCAGTAACCATTCCAATCTTAAAACCTTTTTATTTAAAAATGAGCCGAATCAATTGACATCCTAAATAATTTTATTCCCCTATTCACTTGGGCAGGAATTCTCGCAATATAATCATCTTTCTCAAAATCCAAAATATTTATAAATCCAGTAATTTGATAAGTAAAATCACTTAGCTATTCTGAACATAGAATAGCAGAAGAATACTTGATTGATATTTCTGCAATATGTAAAACATTTATCTATTCTGAACTGAGAATAGGGAAAGCAATACTTGCATAATAGGATTAAAAATAAATATCACTTGAACAATAAGTGATGATAGGGATACTGGCCTTTGGATTATTAGCATTTATTCACACTCGCAATGACGCATCTATTCTGACATTCTGTCTCAAAACATCACCGTCCTTCTTTTCAACACTTTACTGATATGCCGTTCCTGCGATTACTAGAAGCCAGATATCCAATACCATTCCATCTCATTCTTTATCCAACGTCTTGTCCTGATCAACTCGAATGATCCGTATCTATCATTAAAAGATAACACTTTAAAGTGTTGATCAGGACACTTTAAATACTGTTATTGACCCGATTTTAGTTTTAATCATACCGAGTCGAATGTTTTGATGAACCGAGTCATATGTGAAATGAATTACGTGGTATGTGAATTATGTGTTTAGGTGCTATGACGGGAGTATGTAGTCGAAATGACTCGCAAATCAAACGACCTTTTAATATAAAATAAATTAGGTCTCAAAAGTATTTTTTATGAAAGCAGAATATTTTTCTAAGTCTACACGCGTTCGTTTCGTATTAAACGGACGAACGGTTTATTTATTACGAATAAAATAAGAATTAAACAAAATTAAATCAATTAATAATAATATTAAATGATTTTTAAATACCAAAATAAAAATTTTAAAATCTTAAAAACAATTTTTAGGATTTATTTGGATTAATTATAAATAGTTGTATTTTATTTAACTATTTATAAATAAAATTAATTGATTAAATGAATTAAGCAATTAATTAAATCTATAAATAATTAATTAAAACAAATTATAGATAATTAAAACAAATATGTATTATTGAAAATAATAAAAAAAATAATTAAGTAAATACTTTTTAGAATTTAATATAATAATAAAATGATTTTTGAAATAAAATAAGAAATGATTTTTAAAATCAGAAAAATGAATTTGGAAATAAATTTTAAAAAGAAAATGCACAAACAGTTTCAGTAATACGGGTTGGGAATTCGGGTCATCGGGTCGGGATGAACTCCGGCCGGGTCTTGCAATTCCCAGATTTTCCGGCGGATTTTTCCGACGCCGGTAAGCCCTGATTCTGGTACGATTTCACTTCGGTTTCAATCCAAAAACAATCCAAACTCATCTAGTAGCATGATCAAAGCAAAGATCGTGGAAATCGATGACCACTTTGTCGTTTCCGATCAAACTCCATTAAAGCCGGCGGGTTTTCTCGGAATTTTCCGGCGAAAACTCGACTCTGTTAAATCCTTAACGAAATTCGAAGTTTAATACACGGAATTAAAGCTTATTCCCACCACAATTTTTTCACAATATCGCAATGATGAAACGAATCCAAAACCAGTCAATAAAATTGAATTAAAATAAGCAAAAATGAAGCAAAATAAAAGCCTCTATTCGACTAAATCCGAACTAAAACAATTCAATTTTTACACTAATCGACTATAAACAACGTGATAAAGCTAACCACAGCAGCAAAAATAACCAAAAATGTCTAGAATTTAGGAACCTAATTCGAACTCAAGAACCCTAAAAGTCAAATATTCGATTCATTACCAATTGATGAAATCCGATGATAGGAATTGGTAGAGTTCATCACAAGCTTCAATTTGATTATTCATACTTCAAAAACAGAGACCGGAATCACCTCCAAATTCTAGTTTGATTGTTACAGCTCAAGAACACCCCCAAAACTGATTTTTCCAGATTTTTTTTAATAATTAAACTGATTTTTATGATTTTTTTCTAATTAATTAATAAAAAAATCAAGCTATTTATACTATCTGAAAATTAATACCCCTAATTAAAATAATTAAGCCCCAAAATTATAATTACGGGGAATAATTTTAAAAATAGTAAAATATAAAATTCGTATTAAAATTCCCCCAAAAATTGCGAATAATTCAAAAATGCAGAAATACTGGTTATTTGAAATACGTATAATTTTATAAAAATAAAAACACAGATTTTGTGGGGTTTGATGTCCCGGTGGGGTCCCGGTCCGTTTATTTTTGAAAAACAGAAACGATACCTAAATTAACAGAAAACCCCGAAGACACATAAAATACATTAAGACTCACATAAAATGAGTAACGCAAGTAAACACGCGTCCAACTTACGGATCGATTCATATAGCTGCAATTTAAACAAGTAACGAGTATCCCATTGGATCATATCGGATCCGAAAATATATTACTTAGCCGCTAAGTAACTATAAAACGATACAATTTAGTATCAGATTTGGATAATTATCAAAACCGGGCTTCTTATAAAACATTTTATATGAAAATAATGTAATAATATCCCATCTTTCGATAATACAGGTTTTGTTGATTTATCAAAACGATTGTCGTATCGAAAATTGTACGTCGGGACACGTACGTTTCAAACCGTAATCCGGATTGAAAAAGTGAAAACATGGAAAATGTTCAGAATTACCAAATTAGGTTAGGAAGGAGTTTTTGGAAGAGTTTCGGGTTGTAAAAACGTAAAAACAGTTGAGGTTGGACGATTTCCGATTTAATAAAATAGTTTTGTAATTACTCAGAAAATAATTAATAAATCCATAAATCATTATAAAATCATATAACAACCCAAAAATTACCAGAAAAATATCACAATTGTCTATATTTTAATCTGGACATATAAAAATTAGAATACTCAAAGAATATCACATATAAACATCCAAAACATCAACTCCAATTACTAGACAATTCACTAAAATTCATATAAAATCACATAATCAATTCCAAATAATAATAATAATAATAATAATAATAATATCCGAAAATATGGGATATTACACACTTAATCCTTTATGGGAATAAGAGGTCATTAAGGCATGCGTTGTTGCTAAATTGACTTTTAGCTTATCATCCTTTTGAACACTAAATAACTTATTGATTAAAATAAATAACTTATCTTTAGCAAGTGCTCTTAAATCATTCTTCTCTAGTGTAGGCTCCATTGCTTGGCTTGGAGAATAGATATTTTCCTTGGCAGGACCAACCTGAATATAATGTAAAGGTTGATTAGCTGGACAATCATATTCTTCTTCATTTTCCCAGCATATAATGGTACTAGTGCTTTTGATGAAGAGGTCGATCTAATTTCCTTTAAGACAATTATTTTTAAATATATTGACTGTCTTTCTAAATTCCTCGGGGAACCTAGAAATTTCAAAAAGGTTATTAGCAGGATAAACTTGTGATAATAGTCCCTATTGGTATGCTTCATAGACCATGTCTGGATCAGCATTTGGATAGAAATTGAAGTAGCTGACATTCTTCATGTCTGTGGTGAAGAAAAGTTCACTGAAAAATTCCTTTTCAGTGGCTATTCTTCCATATTGATAAAGATAATTAAATCCTGAAAAATAAGATTCAATGTTATCTTCTTCCATCTGTATTAATAGCTGCTGATATTTTGGGATGTGTCCCAAAATAGTTTTGATAGAACTTTCTTTTTGGAGAGTTATTGCCCCCGCATAAGTTGGATGTAATGCTTCTACAAAACTAATCAACTGGAGAGGTGGTTTCAATTCTTGTGTAGTATAAATATTTGCTGCAACTTTTGCTTCAGCAAAGGATTTGTACTTCTTATGTTTGATGCCTGAGAATCCTTTTACGGCTTTCTCAGCTATCTCCCATGTAGTGTATATTCCTGCATTAGAACCATTAAACACCACATAATAGGTTTTAGGGCCTTTGTATCCGTTCGGGATAGCTGAAGTATGACCTTCAGTCTTTGTAGGGATTTGAATTCCTTTGTTAGGCCTCAAATTTAAATTAAAAGTTTTTTCTAACGGTATGGAGGTTTGAACCTCAGTCTTGCTTTTTGGCAAAGCAACAGCCTTTAACGGATTTGTTATTTATTTACCTGGAGCCGTTTGCTCAGGAATAGACTTATCTTTGTTCATTTCTGAAGATGGTGATGAAGTAACCATTTTTTGTGAGGTATAAACCTCAGTCTGGATTTTTACCAAATCCACAGGTGTCAACGGATTTGTTGAGCCTTTACCGGTAGCCGTTTGCTCCGGGCTACTTTCAGAATTGTTCATTATTGAAGAAGGTTATGAAATAACCTTTTGTTGTTCAGAAGATTAAAACCTTCTTACAAATTCCATTTCAGCACGAATTATATGAAATTTGTCGTGTAACGACTGATTTTTCTTCATAGCAATGGCTTCTTGCATTACTAGTTTGTCCATAACTACTGGCTTATGGTAAACTCAAAGAAAGAGATGTATGTAGGCAAAGAAGCCTTATATGTATTCAAGGTTTTGAATAAATATTTGTTGGTGTTTTCTTTACCCTGAATTCCTCCATATTTATAGCCTGAAAAGTGGCTTTGGATTCCTGAAAAATAGTGTAAAACAGTGTAAAACATCACAAAGTCATAATAATGTGTTTACTTGATCTTTCTGGAATTCTCTTGTTAAGAAATCTGCTAAATGGTTTTTAACTCCTTCGATATGTTGTACAGCAAAGCTGTAACGAGATAGCCATTGCTGCCATCTTACTAACCTTCATTCCTTATTGTCTCCCTGTAACTTGATTCAAATAAAATAAGTAAAATTCTTATTATTTGTTCTAACTAGGAATCTAACTGGTGTTAGATATAAAGAAAATTTATTAATTACTCTAACGACTGCCAGATACTCTTTTTCATTTGAATGATAGTTCTTTTCGGTGTCTTTAAAGCTTCCTGAAGCATATCTACATATTAATTCTTTATCAGAATTAATAGCTTTAAGCACTCTTCCCCAGTATTCACCCGATGCATCAGTCTCAATGATAAGCTTATCATCTGGTTCTAGATGATAGAGTTTTGGAAAACTCTTTAGATTCTTTTTCACCTTGCTGATATAACTATTGTCTGAATCTTTCCATTCCCATGCTACGTCTTTCTTGAGTTTTGCCTATAAAGGAGCACGAATAGAAGCAATTTGGGAATATAATCAAAATCATAGGTTAATATACCTAAAACCCTCTGTAACTGCTTTTTGTCTTCAATTTTATCCTAGGAATTTATGAATATGTTCGAGGATATGTGTTTGAGGACAATGAGTTCCTTGATCAATTTCTAGTCCTAAGAAATTAATCTTTGTTTTGAAGATTTGAGCCTTTTTCTTGGACAGAATAATACCATGTATTTGACACTTCTTTAGTACTGCTGCTAAATACCTGAGATTATCCTGTTCATTATCACTAAATTTAAGAATATCATCAACATAAACACAATAAAATTTTTCAAAAGACCTGAATGCGTTTTACATATGTCTTTGAAATATGGATGGTGCCTGTTTGAGTCCAAACGGTACAACTATTCATTGATAATGTCCTTGGGGACATGTAAATGCTGTCAATAGCTGTGATTCTTCATCCAGCAAAACCTGCCAAAATCCAGATTTACAGTCTAATGAATTAAACATTTTCTTACCTCTAATAAGGGTGAGCAATACATCCTTATTTGGTAGATTATGGTTGTCTCCTATTGTGGCTTCATTAATTTCCTTATAGTTGACAACTATTCTTTTTTTACCTCTTCTCCTTTCAGCTTCATTTTCAATCAAAAATACTGGAGACATTTGAGGTGATTTACTGGGTTTGATGATTTTCATCTCCAGTAATTCTTTGATTTGTTTACCAAATTCTTCTCGATCCCGAGGACTGTATTTCATCGGCTTTCTTTTATTATCGTCTTGGGATCTTTGATCCTGATACTTGCCTTCATCCAATGTTTGGTCTTTGTGGGATCCAAAGGATTTTCTGAACAAACTAAATCTAATAATTTCTCTATTATAGATTTTTTATCAATGTTAAGAATTAAATTATAACAAATAAAATTCAATTCTCTAAACTTTTTTATGCTATTTTTCCCCTTTCAAAAAGTTGAATTTTATTAGGGCTGATATTAACAGCGTCAGTTTCAGGTTTCTTAAAAAAAATTCATAGATTCAAGAACTCCTTTAACTCCAACCATTCGGGCGGTAGTTATCTTTTTGATATATACTTCTTCTCCTGACAAGGTTAGTATAATCATTTTTTTGAACTGAGTAAAAGGTCCATATAATTGACAAAAATTATTGCCTAATATAATATCAATACCTGATTCTTGCTAGTAAATTGCAGGAATATGAAAGAATTCTCTTGAAATTAATATATCAAGATTCTTACATACCTTGTTAATGGTAATATGATCTTCATTTTCTATTGATACCTGTGTAGGTCGTTCTCCATTAACCCAATGCTCTTCTGGGATAACGTATTTACTTGCAATGCATAGGCTTGCACCTGTGTCAATATAACAATGTAATTCTATCTTTTTATTTCCTAAAATTTTTATTTTACCTTAGATATAATAGAATTTGGGTTAGTGATGTTTGGCATCACTAATTCTTCTACTTCTTCAGTCTGCATCTGATGAAGAGGATTCATTAATATTCCGGGATCTAGTTCTTCCTCTAAGATATACACTTCTTGTATATCGTCATAAGGTTCCTCAATGGGAAAGAATCCTAAAGAATAGACCTTTTCAAGCATTCGTACCTTTTCATCATGCTTTAGCCTGTTAGGGCATTCATTTGCATAATGTCATTCTTCATTGCAAATCCAACACCTGCAATTTTTCTTGCCTTTTGGGCAAAAAAAAAATTTCGTTAGAAGATTTATTATTAAATTTTTTCTTAACGAACTTACCTGGTTTGAAGGTCTTCTTTTTCCTAACAAACCTGTATTTTTCGTATATATTTTATACGATATTTTTTTAGAAGACTTTTTAGTCTTCCTACAGCCATATTCAAATGGTTGTTCTATAATATTTTTGCAACATCTTTTGCTAAAAGTCTTGAGCTGCTTTTGCTGTCTAGTTAAATTACAAATCTTGTTGATTTCTTCTTTAACTATCTTTTGAGCATAGCCAAGGCTCAAGTCTTCAATCCCTGAGGCCTGATTATTGAACCTTTCTAGAGCTTTTTCTCAAATTAATGGAATTTTAAGAAGATAATCACGAACAAACTTCTTATTATCCTGCTGATCATTCAACCGATATAGATATTTTTCATAATCACCATAAATTGATCAGGAATACATATATTGGACAGTTGCATTTTTGTAAACATAGATTTTGCTTTACTAACAATCTTTGTTAATTCTAGAAGTTTGTTTGATTCTAGATTTATTCCTAGGAACATAGTATATAGTGCATTTATAACCTGTTCATAAGCAATTATGGGATCCGTTACTGGTTGTCATTTAGTGCTTCTAATCATACTATTAACAACACATATAGTTTTTTTGTTCCATCAATAACAGAACTGTTTATTAATCATCATAAGCTTTACTATTAGTCTGAATTATCAAGCTTATCTCTTGAGCCCATTTATCTATGAGTTCTTTTCTATTAGTTTTACCATCAATATCTAAAATAGTACAACCATAAATATTATTGGTCGTATTTTCAGTATTTGTAGTAGAATAAAAATTACTTTTTCTTTTCTTTTTACCTGTATCTTCAGCTTTACGTTCTGAAGATTCTCCTTCTTCATTTTTTGTTAGGAATATGTTGTGAACTTGATGATAAATTAAACAAAACACCTTAGTAGATTTAACTTAGTGAATTTTGTAGCACTCGACGGATGATCAAATATAGTCCCGACAGATGATTTACTAGTCCCGACGGATGACAATTTGACATCTACCGGGTGAGTAGCTTATGTAACAAATAAGTATTGTAGCACATTTCTGCAAACAACTTTGTGTAGATTCTGTAGGAGTATATGAGTCATGTTGACTACTAGTGGATATGCAGAATAGGTTGATTAATTGTAAATATGAGATGTCTTGTAATTCTGTATAAGTGAAATGGAGTCAAGTGATAAATAACTACCTGACGGATGATCAACAAAGCTACCCGACGGATGATCAACAAAGCTACCCAACGGATGACAAACATGTACCCGACGGATGATCAAATTCAAATATTTGTTGACAGTGATGACACAGTCACATGCATTGGGTGTTCATAAAAGGAATGTGGCAGCCTGTTAAGCAGGAATTTAAGAACAAAAAAGCATTACCATTTACATGCAATTGTGAAGTTATTCAAAGATGCTGGAATAGAGTAGTGAAGTGGTATGGAGTTAGACTAGATATGTTTTGTTTTATTATCTTGTCTTATTGTCATGTAAACTTGGTGATATATAAACCAAGTGTAGCTAGTACAACATTCAACTAAGTAAACACATTTTAAAGAGAGATAGAAAAAGTTGTACTTGTCAAGAATTTCTCTGTAGTTCGTTTGTTCTACTTGTAAGAAGCTGTGAGCTATTCAAGCTTCACAGGGTTCTCATTCAATATATATATATATATATATATATATATATATATATATATCTGGTGGATACTTTCAAATCCATCAGAAAGTTTTAAAAGCTTGTGTTTTTATTACTTTGTGTTTTGATTTATATAACTCTTTCATTCCGCACTTTGCAAATCAAACACCTATATATTTATCGAGTTGGAACTATTTTAAAATCTTGAAAAAGTAGCCATAATTATATTCAACCCCCCCTTCTGTAATTCTTGTTGTATTGTTAGGGAATAACAATTGGTATCAGAGCAAGCTCTTGAAGTACAAAGAGTGTAAAGATCACAACAAACAGCAAGATGAACAAGAAGGATGTTGGAGTCCAAATACCATTTCTGGATAAAGATAATTATCACCACTGAAAGGTGAAAATGCACCTACATCTTCTTTCCCAAGATGAGGCCTATGTGGATTACATAGAGAGCGGTCCTCATGTACCAATGAGAGCTGCAACTGGCAATAAACCATCTGTTCCCAAACCTAGGCATAAATGGTCAGACCCTGATATTGAGCAAGTCAGGAAAGATAAGAAGGCCATGAACATTTTGTCCAATGGAGTTGATGGTGATATGTTTGATAATATCATTAACTGTAAAACAACCAAAGAGGTTTGGGACACAATCCAAATTATTTGTGATGGCACTGAGCAAGTGTAACACCCCCAGATCCGGGGTCGGGGATCCGGGTCGTCACGGTCTTTCTTTCCACAATATCACTTCACTTAATTAATAATAATAACCTTATGCTGTGACCCCACACTAACACACACCACAACCCGTTATAGTCTCGGAGATGAAATTGAAATAAGTACAAGTCTTTGAATCCACAATTTAAAAGTTATTACAACCCAAAATGATTACTTGATAAATTTACAGTTAATTGCCATTATCTGCCACAAGTTATAATTATACATAATTGATTCTCAAAAGTAGATGGTCTGATCTACAATAGATCTACCTCTGCAGCTATAGCAGCTACAATATCAACGGGAAGACGCGGGACGCTTCCCACGCGCTTGCGCTGGGTCTGCTGGAGTCTGGCCATCTTTCCTAACTGTTGTTGTGTGATGAAGAAATAAAGCAAGGGTGAGCAGCAAGCCCACCAAAATAATATGTATAATGATTAACAATATATGAGCCTTCTCATAGCACTCATGAAAGTCTTGGTCAAAAGAAATGAACCAAGTTGATATCTTAATGCGATGAAGTCGCAAAATATTCAGTATATATATATATATACTTTTCAAAATATGGGAAGTCCTCTTCCATGCATAATATACACAGAGTTCCAGTGTATAACTGTATAAAAATATCGTTGCAAGGTGATCTCATATATCTAACCTTGTCTCAACGTTTTTCTGAAAATCTTTGTCATTCATAAGACAATTATTAATTAGATATAAGTTTAAAAGATGAGGTTACCAAATACCCCAATATACTTATATCTTTCCCAATACTACTTGAACTACCACCGTTCAAGTTATAACCAGTTTCAAAAGTTCATCACATAGATGAGACTACAAGACAAGATTTGAATAGATTCAATCTTTGAAATATTATTGAATGAAATAAAGTTACGAGATACTTTATTTAGTCCCGATATGTATATATCCACATATATATCTCTTAAACATTTCCTGGAACCTCTGTTATGTAAAGTATGAACAGAGTTTGAAACATCCAATGAATTTTGGAAAGGAAAAGAATTTTGGCATAAACCAGATATCTTGCTGATCAGGCAAAGATACCAATAAGTAACCTTTTCTACTGTAGATGGATGAATTCCTCACCGGTCATCACCCTGGCCGCATTAGGACCTCGCGCTAGACCGTTACCCGGCCCCTCACGCGTTGATGGACTGCCACCCAGCCACTTACACAATAATAGACCGTACCCCGGCCTGTCGCTTATGCCGACTCAATTAGATGGGCTTACTTCCCGAACGTTGGGCAAGTAATCAATTTATTTACCAAAACTGCAACCTCGTTGCGAATATAAAATACACCACAGAGCCGGATTCCCCAGGTTTTGAGCGAGTATTTAAATCCCCTTAAAAGGAAGATCTTAAATATAAAAAAAGAGTTTTGGGATCCACTCTGACTTTTAAAAATCATTTTGAAGACTCGAAAACACTTTAAAGAGTGTTTGGAGTAAAGCTGATTTAATGAAGTAAATCAGTCCCCAGAATATTTAGAAAATGACCGAATATTATTATTTAAATAATATTCCCATAAAGAATAGTCTTTATAAAAATAATTGAAGTAGAAGTATTAAAATTTATACTTGAAACGAGTATTAAATAACCAAAGATATACTTATATGAAAGTATTATCTTTATTTGAATAATCGAAAATAAGTTTGATTATTAACACCTTATTCTTTAATAAAATAAAGAATATATTTCAGCAAATAATCGGAGTCATAGATCCTCAAATGAATATTCAATAATATTCACTAATAATATAAAAGAGTCATAAGCCCTCGAATGAATATTCAAATAATATTCAATAAATAATATAAAAGAGTCATAAGCCCTCGAATGAATATTCAAATAATATTCAGATAAATAAATAAAAGGAGTCATACGCCTTCGAATAATATTCAAATAATATTCAATACATAATATAAAAGAGTCATAAGCCCTCGAATGAATTATTCAAATAATATTTAGATAAATAAATAAAAGGAGTCATAAGTTCTCGAATGAATATTCAAAATAATATTCAATAATAAAATAAAGTTAAAGTTATCGAATAAACCTTATTCGATTAATAGTTTGGAAAACTATAACCATATATATATATATATATATAAATATATATATATATATATCCATATCCATATATACAAAATCTACTCGGGATCCTCGACTCCCGGTTTTAGAAAAATATTTTCACCTTTTATCCCCTATACTAAGGGTATACGCAACTACTTGCTTATTTCTAGCATAGGTATTATGCAACTATAAGCATTGAAATCAACAGATAGATAACCAGATTACGAAACAGACATGCATATATACCATATTAGCATGCTCCAATATATCGCAAAATTTGCTAATAACAATCATGCAATATCACAAGATAATGCATATACATATATTTACATCACAACAACAGTATAACGGGTAGAAAACTTGCCTGAGCGACTGGGGTTACGAATGGCTCGGGACGAGTCTGGTAACCTATAAACAACAAGTAAGTTGGAATTAAACCAAAGTCACTTGTAAATCTATACTTTA
Source organism: Apium graveolens (assembly GCF_009905375.1). Taxonomy (NCBI): domain Eukaryota; kingdom Viridiplantae; phylum Streptophyta; class Magnoliopsida; order Apiales; family Apiaceae; genus Apium; species Apium graveolens. The sequence goes on from NC_133651.1 coordinate 166,936,750, forward strand.
ACTAACTTAGACTCTAACGCTTGTTTTGCGCTCACTGATTCGCTTAAGTCACTCGGGTACCCTCGGCTCCACCATTTTTAATAATTTAACCTTTACGAGTTTTAAAGCGAGTCCTTCGCGAGTGTCTTACCAACTGCCTAACACACTTACCATAAATGTTTCATACATTAATTACCCCTTTTTGGTCTTTAACCTATGTTTCAAAGTAAGGCGAGGGAAAAAGTTTCGTTCGCGAAACGCCGTTACTTGAAACGGTCGTTTCTCCTAAACCGTGCATCGGAATCGAACGAACTACATATCAAAACGAAGCTCGTAACATGAGCTATCTAAACATGGCAGTGGTCATAAACTAGCAGGGGGTTCTCGGGTCCTAATGCTATGCACAAAAACAGTCCAAAGAAAATCGGACGTTACGACGGCTATGTTTACGCGGTTTCCCAATTTTAAACCAATTCAAAACAACCACAATTCAACCACATATCATTCATACAACCAACATCCATCCATACCATACTACAACAGCCCCAACAATTCAATATTTCCAATTCATACTTATTTCTCAATTATGAACTAAGAGTTTACTTAAGTTCATTAACTAATAACCAAGATTTCCAACTCCAAAAATATCACAAAATCAACCAATCTCTAAACACACAATAATCATGCCTCTCACCAACTAAACTACTCATAACAAGCTCCAAACATGATTACACACCCATTACACTAACCCATCATCTAAACATTAGGAAATCTAAACAACAAAACTTAAAACTAAGACCATGAAGAGTTATACCTTCCTTGAAGCTTTTAATCCATGAAAGGTCCTTGGAATGCCCATGGAAGCCTTAATCTAACCTCCTACAAGCTTGTTCTTTCAAAGAAATCAAGAACACAAAAATTAATTTCAAGAAAGTACTATTCACCATCTTCTTGAATGATTTATAGGAAATGCTAGGAAAGGATTTTGAAGCTAAGATTTCTAGGAAGTATGTAACTTAACTAGGAGAAGCTAGGATAATTACCTTGTAAAATAGCAAGTGGAGGAGCTTGGACTTCCCATTTCTTAAGAAAGAAGCCGAGAGCTTCATGAAGAAATGGAGGATTTGGTGTTTTTTGATTTGTTTTGCTTGGTTGCTAGGTTTTTGTTTTGTTTGATTTAGTCAATTACCTTGTTGCCCTTGAATTTGTGTGGTTCTCATTCAACCACACCTCCTTCCTTCCCATGTCATGCTTATGTCACCTTGCACATGTCATAATGCTCCCACTTGTCCACACCTTGTGGTTTGATGATGTCACAGTCCCTGGCTTCTTGTACAAGCTTGTCTCTTGGTCACTTATTTGTTTTACGGTTCGCTTATCTTTCGTTCTTGTTTATCGTTTGAGGGATCATACCCGGGATCTTATTACTTAGGTTCCCTTAACCTTTCTCAATATATTGTATTCCTTCTATGATCCTCTCCTATAATCCTTTAATTTAAATCCTTTTTATCCTGTTACCTTATACTCAATTCTCTCCGTATCTTGTGGATTTCCGGAAAAAATCAAAGTGTTCGGAATTGGATTCTGACGATCTTTACATACACTTATATACCACATATAGTACTAATAATATCCCATAAGATCAATAACAGAACCCCTACATAGCGTGGCATGAAAAGTTTTCTCGTTCAGCAAAAACACTATTCATAAGGGTTTCAAAATTTCTCAAAAATTGGGGTTATTACAGTCTCCCCTCCTTAAAAGGATTCCGTCCCGAAATCAGATAGAAAACAAATGGGGATACTTTCTTAGCATTACACTTTCTAACTCTCGAGTCAATTTTCTACATTGTGGTTCTACCACCAAACTCTGCCTAGTTTGATAATCCTTCTCCTAAGCACTTGTTCCTTTTCACTCTATAACCCTTTCTGGTTACTCCATATAGGTTACGTCGGGTTGCATATCTATGCGCTCATATGCCTCTATTTATCTGGCATCTGAATTACACTTCCTTAACATTGATACGTGAAACACGTTATGAACTTGCTACAGGTTCGGGGGTAGGGCTAGCTCATATGCTAACTTCCTAAACGTCTTAATATATCCAAGGGTCCAACAAATTATAGACTTAGCTTTCCTTTCTTTCCGAACCTCATCAATCCTTTCCAAGGGATACCTATAACATTACTAGGTCCCCTATTTCATACTCTTTATCCTTTCGTGTCAAATCAACACACTTATCATGTCCATCTTGGGCTACTACCAGCCGTCCTCTGATTAGATCTATCATATCCTTGGTCCTTTGGACTACTGCGGGTCCGAGCATCTTGCGCTCTACAACTTCATCCTAACATAAGGGAGATCGACATTATCTTCCCTCAAGGATCTCATAAGGCGACATCTCGATAATGACATATGATCTATTGTCGTAAGATAACTCAATCCGAATTAAGTGATCATTCCAAATTCTTTCAAGTCTATTGCACAGACTCTCATTATAGCTTTTATCATTAGAACTTTTGCTTCTCAATACCCATTCTTTTCCAGTTCGTAATCGCTACTACCTTCCGTTCCTAATATTACACGGGTTATACTTTTGCTCGTTAGCGTTCTATAACCTTTTAATAACCACGTCAACCTTAGTATCACGAATGTGTTTCCATTCCGCATACTACCACCACTTTATTACTCCTTTTTCAGTTATTTCTATTCTCCAAAGTTTGATTAATCATATAGAAGTAAAGGAATTTGTTGAGAGATCACTATGATCATGAACACTTGTTATATCGCATAGTTAGTACAGAAGGTGGCCAACCTTTAGTACTTGACAAGCAATTAAACAATAGTTGGTATCCTACTCGGCTTCTATCACACAGATAGATAGTCATTCGGCAATACCTCCCCTTTTGGAAGGGTTGTTCTTCTCAGCTTACATGAAATGAAAAGAAAAGAAAAGAACGAACTGAAGAGAATTGTATATATGAAAAAAATATACTGCCACAAAATATCTGGCTTGGAACCTACCTCTGAACTATAGAGGTTTGTCATAGGAGAACAAATCATATACGTATATAAATCAACATTAAGCATTATAGCCTCGTATTTCCCATGCCTAAATATTTTCGCTATCCCGTCCATCATTCTATGGACCCACACTCTTCCTCGAGCTTATACATAATCACCTTTGAAACTCCCTCGACATCGAAAATCGAATCTGGGATCTCATTCTATACATCATCGTTACTAGAATTCTATGTTTGCACCGCAACCTTCCTCGTATAATAATACGACTCTCTATTGATAAGAAAGAATAATAATTCACTAGGTAGATACTCTACTTAATTAGTCTATCAATGATAACTTATACACTACCACGACCCGATTAGTGGTACTCAATCTCAACACCCATTCAATACAACTCTCACGGTTGTAAACAGCTCATTACTCGCAGAATCATTGCTACCTTACTATGGTCCACCACTGACCTACTGTACTCATTCATTTTCCATGAAGTCTTAATAGCTAACCATACGGAGTCCATACATCTCGTATCAAATCCTTCTAAGGAGGTAACATAATCACCATTCCTGATTCATGAAGAACACTCCTGATCCTGACATACATACATGACATGAAGCAGATAAAAGTGCAGAAGAGTTTCAATCAAAGCAACGATAGCAGGTTAATACCATTCTTAATCATACGCCCTAAATAGAAGAATTAACTCAAGGGTTCATCTAGTCCTTTTTGAAACATGGTCCTGGCTTATCTCAAGATAGGACCTTCTAAGATAGATAGCCCGTTCATGGCGATTACACGAATTAAACCTTTACCAACTACTATTACGGCTGGGTATTGCACAGTCATCAGAAGGAATGACAATCTTCCTAACCATAATTCAACCTTCACATTTTTAACCATCATCACTATATTCTTTTGGCACACGCGCCTATAATTATCCTCTTACCTTTAAAGTGTTGGCCACCTCTTTGGCCTTTCCTGATAGTAAAATTTCCTTACAGTCAATGTCATTTTAACCACCTCCAAATAAATTTTCTACCTTATTTCCGATCACTGCTTGAGTGAAGATGTTTTCCTTAAAATCAGATGGGAAAAAGAAAAAAAAATATCACCATTTTTCCATAAGTTATTGCCTCAGTCTTTAGAGGTTAATCACTGTCAAGACTGACTCTTAATCATACTTAGAACATCTTTTATCTTAAGTCCTAATTGCCCTGAACAATTTCGACCATTACTGGTTCGATCCATACTTTCTCGTGGTTTAACACGTGCCCCACTTGGCAACATTATACTTACGTCATATTTTCTTTATCAACATTTCTATTCTTGAGAATTTTGAATATTACCTTTCTCCTTGTAAAACCTCTAAGGTTATCCTTCAATCATTCCTCCTGTATTCCCTAGATACAGGGCATATCAAGATACCATTTATTAATACCAGAATCATTGTCTATATACTTCTGAAAAATTTCTCCACTGATTCTTAAAGGTTGTTGTTACCTTAACCCTTTCCCAATCATTCTGTCAAAACTCATACTGTCCCTATTAAGGGTGAAATGCCAACCTTTATGCATTCCCCTAGGATTCATTTTAAGTTACCGATGTTCTATCCTTAATTCCACCTTTAAAAGGTACCTGCATCCTTCCATGGATAAATCAAGTCATATATCCCTGATAAGGGTGTCTTATTCAATCATTCCCACCTCGATAGTATATGCCTAATTTCACAATGACATATGTATTCAAAATGGGGTCAATCAATATGGCCTCCAAAAGATAACAACGGTTGTCCGCTTGACTCGCCTAATTTGGTAACGATAACAAGGATGTTCTGGAGAATATTGGCCGTATTCAACGTGAACTTCTTCTTAATAATTCCTTATTTACTTTTGTTGTTTATCTCAACAGTCACCTCAATGTTGGGATATCTTTCATACCTGGCGTCTCCCTTTCTGGGTATCAAGCCACCGGTCTTACACTTCACATTCTTGAAGGTCACTTCCTTCATCCAATTTTCCTAATTTCTTACTTTCTTGTCTTCTCAGTCTATCCGCATCTCATTATTTATCCTTCAAACTATCTCAAGGTTTTCCTCGAATCCTCCCAACTTAAAGGGGATAAAATATACATAACTCTTATGCCTTCAACCATCAATTTTAACTCATGGTGAATCACCCTCATCCTGACGATTACTTACTTTTCTATTTCTATTACTATGAGTCTTTAGGGTTTCCTCATACCCAACTCCCTTATCATTCCTCAAACTCTATCGCCTTTATATTCCTTTCCACTTCAGTTTCTTTTTATTTTCCTTTCTCTTATCATTATTTCACAAACCAATCACAATATAAGCATTGATTTCAAACATCCCGTCATTCTGGATTCGTGTCCTCAGAACGAATCTTGACAACTTTTACAACTTAGATTCATAATTTATCATACTTGTCTGCCTTTGTTCTGGCTCTAAAGCTTTTACACTATCTTCATAACCTTGGGAAGTACTTTCCTGTAAACAATTGACTGAACTTAAATCAGTTTATTATAATCTCTTGCTCCGTGCCTTCCTTGGCCTTTCACCAGCGGGTGGCCTCTCTTAGGAGGGTAAGTGACAAAAACAACCCTTTTGAGATTCGTCAATCATTTAGAATCTCAAATGATTCCTATATTTCCTTTAGCCAGGCTCTTGCCTCGGCTGGGTCAGCTTGTTCCATGGAACTCTGAGAGCTTAGCGACTTAAAGGTCCTGAAAGAATTTATCACCGCACTGTCTCCTCAGGGTGGTGGTTGGGGATAATAGTCTAAGTTCTCTTTAGACAGGTCCATGAATTGCCGTATAGGGGTACCATCTCGGGTCTCCTTTCCTTACTCGACTTTTTGTTTCCTCAGTCTAAATATTTCTTCCTACTCCCCATAATTGGGGTCATCTTACATAATTTAAATCCTCATTTTCCACTTCATCATATTATGGGTTCCTTTTGTCGTGGTGGCAACCTCCCTAACTATCACGTTCAGGGTTTGCTCTAACTCTTATTCCTCAAACTAGCTTTCATCTAAGTTCTCATCCTTACGCTCTTGAACTTTCGGAACCCAAATTCTATAGGAATACCTCATTATTCCCTTATTATCTTTCTCGATATTAATCTTTTATCTAATTGTTGGCTCCCTGCCTTCATTCATAACTTTTTCTGGCACAATATGATCTTTTCCAATAATTCGGGCTGTATTGCAATCTCAAACAGCTTTTCGGTACCGGCTCCGGTTACCTTCACTACTATTTCCATTTTCTCAAAATCTCTTATAAACTCTCCAAAAGACATTATCATCTTGAGTCTCTCCTTTTTACTAAGGGCATCAGCCACCATATTGGCTTTCCCCGAATGATAAAGAATCTCCCAATTATAATTCTTGATTAGCTCTAACCGCCTCCTCTGGCGTATGTTGAGCTCTTTTTACGTAAAAATGTACTAGAGCTCCTATGGTTTGTGTAAATCTTGCACTTCTCTCCATACAAGTAGTGCCTCCAATCTTTAGGGAAAAACTATTGCCACGAGCCCAAGCTCATGGGCGGGGATATCGAATTTCATATTACCTTAATTGTCTTGACATTTACGCGATTACCTTACCGTGCTGCATAAGCACGCACCCTAAGCCCTTGTGTGAAGCGTCACTACACTTCACAAAATCTCCTTTTCCATCCGGCAATGCCAGCATAGGGGCCATCACCAACCTCTGCTTCAGTTCTTGAAAGCTGTTCTCGCATTTCTCTGTCCATTCGAACTTCTCAGTCTTACGAGTAAGCCGCGTTAAAGGGGTTACTATCTTTACAAACTTGAACGAACCTCCGGTAGTGACCGGCCAATCCTACCTCTGGTAGTCGACCTAACCATGGTCATCAATTCATCAGTGGTCCTTTATCCAATCTTGTCAGGATCCTCCATGGATCCTCCTCAACAACTATCCCTTCTAGGACAACATCCTTAACCGCTACATCCTCAATATCAACATCATCCGGTCCTGCATTAGGACGCTCTATCGGATCCATAATCTGATCTCCAATGAGTAATAAAACATCATCACGCTGTTTCTCCTCAACCTCAGGGTTCGGAGTCCCGCTACCATATACGATAAAGAACTACGCTCCTATCACGATATTTATAAGGGTTCCCGTAAGGGTTTTAACTGTCAGTGCTACATTAGGTAGCCCGACTATGAACTTGGCAAGAGTTCTTATTATCTTAGTGAACTTATTATCTTAACGTCCCATCATCTCTGAGGTTTATAACGCTTAGCTCTGATACCATTTCTGTAACACCCCCAGATCCGGGGTCGGGGATCCGGGTCGTCACGGTCTTTCTTTCCACAATATCACTTCACTTAATTAATAATAATAACCTTATGCTGTGACCCCACACTAACACACACCACAACCCATTATAGTCTCAGAGATGAAATTGAAATAAGTACAAGTCTTTGAATCCACAATTTAAAAGTTATTACAACCCAAAATGATTACTTGATAAATTTACAGTTAATTGCCATTATCTGCCACAAGTTATAATTATACATAATTGATTCTCAAAAGTAGATGGTCTGATCTACAATAGATCTACCTCTGCAGCTATAGCAGCTACAACATCAACGGGAAGACGCGGGACGCTTCCCACGCGCTTGCGCTGGGTCTGCTGGAGTCTGGCCATCTTTCCTAACTGTTGTTGTGTGATGAAGAAATAAAGCAAGGGTGAGCAGCAAGCCCACCAAAATAATATGTATAATGATTAACAATATATGAGCCTTCTCATAGCACTCATGAAAGTCTTGGTCAAAAGAAATGAACCAAGTTGATATCTTAATGCGATGAAGTCGCAAAATATTCAGTATATATATATATACTTTTCAAAATATGGGAAGTCCTCTTCCATGCATAATATACACAGAGTTCCAGTGTATAACTGTATAAAAATATCGTTGCAAGGTGATCTCATATATCTAACCTTGTCTCAACGTTTTTCTGAAAATATTTGTCATTCATAAGACAATTATTAATTAGATATAAGTTTAAAAGATGAGGTTACCAAATACCCCAATATACTTATATCTTTCCCAATACTACTTGAACTACCACCGTTCAAGTTATAACCAGTTTCAAAAGTTCATCACATAGATGAGACTACAAGACAAGATTTGAATAGATTCAATCTTTGAAATATTATTGAATGAAATAAAGTTACGAGATACTTTATTTAGTCCCGATATGTATATATCCACATATATATATCTCTTAAACATTTCCTGGAACCTCTGTTATGTAAAGTATGAACAGAGTTTGAAACATCCAATGAATTTTGGAAAGGAAAAGAATTTTGGCATAAACCAGATATCTTGCTGATCAGGCAAAGATACCAATAAGTAACCTTTTCTACTGTAGATGGATGAATTCCTCACCGGTCATCACCCTGGCCGCATTAGGACCTCGCGCTAGACCGTTACCCGGCCCCTCACGCGTTGATGGACTGCCACCCAGCCACTTACACAATAATAGACCGTACCCCGGCCTGTCGCTTATGCCGACTCAATTAGATGGGCTTACTTCCCGAACGTTGGGCAAGTAATCAATTCATTTACCAAAACTGCAACCTCGTTGCGAATATAAAATACACCACAGAGCCGGATTCCCCAGGTTTTGAGCGAGTATTTAAATCCCCTTAAAAGGAAGATCTTAAATATAAAAAAAGAGTTTTGGGATCCACTCTGACTTTTAAAAATCATTTTGAAGACTCGAAAACACTTTAAAGAGTGTTTGGAGTAAAGCTGATTTAATGAAGTAAATCAGTCCCCAGAATATTTAGAAAATGACCGAATATTATTATTTAAATAATATTCCCATAAAGAATAGTCTTTATAAAAATAATTGAAGTAGAAGTATTAAAATTTATACTTGAAACGAGTATTAAATAACCAAAGATATACTTATATGAAAGTATTATCTTTATTTGAATAATCGAAAATAAGTTTGATTATTAACACCTTATTCTTTAATAAAATAAAGAATATATTTCAGCAAATAATCGGAGTCATAGATCCTCAAATGAATATTCAATAATATTCACTAATAATATAAAAGAGTCATAAGCCCTCGAATGAATATTCAAATAATATTCAATAAATAATATAAAAGAGTCATAAGCCCTCGAATGAATATGCAAATAATATTCAGATAAATAAATAAAAGGAGTCATACGCCTTCGAATAATATTCAAATAATATTCAATACATAATATAAAAGAGTCATAAGCCCTCGAATGAATTATTCAAATAATATTCAGATAAATAAATAAAAGGAGTCATAAGTCCTCGAATGAATATTCAAAATAATATTCAATAATAAAATAAAGTTAAAGTTATCGAATAAACCTTATTCGATTAATAGTTTGGAAAACTATAACCATATATATATATATAAATATATATATATATATCCATATCCCTATATACAAAATCTACTCGGGATCCTCGACTCCCGGTTTTAGAAAAATATTTTCACCTTTTATCCCCTATACTAAGGGTATACGCAACTACTTGCTTATTTCTAGCATAGGTATTATGCAACTATAAGCATTGAAATCAACAGATAGATAACCAGATTACGAAACAGACATGCATATATACCATATTAGCATGCTCCAATATATCGCAAAATTTGCTAATAACAATCATGCAATATCACAAGATAATGCATATACATATATTTACATCACAACAACAGTATAACGGGTAGAAAACTTGCCTGAGCGACTGGGGTTACGAATGGCTCGGGACGAGTCTGGTAACCTATAAACAACAAGTAAGTTGGAATTAAACCAAAGTCACTTGTAAATCTATACTTTAACTAACTTAGACTCTAACGCTTGTTTTGCGCTCACTGATTCGCTTAAGTCACTCGGGTACCCTCGGCTCCACCATTTTTAATAATTTAACCTTTATGAGTTTTAAAGCAATTCCTTCGCGAGTGTCTTACCAACTGCCTAACACACTTACCATAAATGTTTCATACATTAATTACCCCTTTTTGGTCTTTAACCTATGTTTCAAAGTAAGGCGAGGGAAAAAGTTTCGTTCGCGAAACGCCGTTACTTGAAACGGTCGTTTCTCCTAAACCGTGCATCGGAATCGAACGAACTACATATCAAAACGAAGCTCGTAACATGAGCTATCTAAACATGGCAGTGGTCATAAACTAGCAGGGGGTTCTCGGGTCCTAATGCTATGCACAAAAACAGTCCAAAGAAAATCGGACGTTACGACGGCTATGTTTACGCGATTTCCCAATTTTAAACCAATTCAAAACAACCACAATTCAACCACATATCATTCATACAACCAACATCCATCCATACCATACTACAACAGCCCCAACAATTCAATATTTCCAATTCATACTTATTTCTCAATTATGAACTAAGAGTTTACTTAAGTTCATTAACTAATAACCAAGATTTCCAACTCCAAAAATATCACAAAATCAACCAATCTCTAAACACACAATAATCATGCCTCTCACCAACTAAACTACTCATAACAAGCTCTAAACATGATTACACACCCATTACACTAACCCATCATCTAAACATTAGGAAATCTAAACAACAAAACTTAAAACTAAGACCATGAAGAGTTATACCTTCCTTGAAGCTTTTAATCCATGAAAGGTCCTTGGAATGCCCATGGAAGCCTTAATCTAACCTCCTACAAGCTTGTTCTTTCAAAGAAATCAAGAACACAAAAATTAATTTCAAGAAAGTACTATTCACCATCTTCTTGAATGATTTATAGGAAATGCTAGGAAAGGATTTTGAAGCTAAGATTTCTAGGAAGTATGTAACTTAACTAGGAGAAGCTAGGATAATTACCTTGTAAAATAGCAAGTGGAGGAGCTTGGACTTCCCATTTCTTAAGAAAGAAGCCGAGAGCTTCATGAAGAAATGGAGGATTTGGTGTTTTTTGATTTGTTTTGCTTGGTTGCTAGGTTTTTGTTTTGTTTGATTTAGTCAATTACCTTGTTGCCCTTGAATTTGTGTGGTTCTCATTCAACCACACCTCCTTCCTTCCCATGTCATGCTTATGTCACTTTGCACATGTCATAATGCTCCCACTTGTCCACACCTTGTGGTTTGATGATGTCACAGTCCCTGGCTTCTTGTACAAGCTTGTCTCTTGGTCACTTATTTGTTTTACGGTTCGCTTATCTTTCGTTCTTGTTTATCGTTTGAGGGATCATACCCGGGATCTTATTACTTAGGTTCCCTTAACCTTTCTCAATATATTGTATTCCTTCTATGATCCTCTCCTATAATCCTTTAATTTAAATCCTTTTTATCCTGTTACCTTATACTCAATTCTCTCCGTATCTTGTGGATTTCCGGAAAAAATCAAAGTGTTCGGAATTGGATTCTAACGATCTTTACATACACTTATATACCACATAGAGTACTAATAATATCCCATAAGATCAATAACAGAACCCCTACATAGCGTGGCATGAAAAGTTTTCTCATTCAGCAAAAACACTATTCATAAGGGTTTCAAAATTTCTCAAAAATTGGGGTTATTACAGCAAGTAAGGGAGAACAAGATGCAACTACTGATTCAGTAATATGAGCATTTCCACTATAAAGAAAGTGAGTCTCTCACTGATATTTTTAGTAGATTTCAAAAGCTACTAAATACTCTGAAGTTTCATGGAAGAGTCTATCAAACTAAAGCCTCTAACCTCAAGTTCCTTAGATCTCTTCCAAAAGAGTGGAAGCCAATGACAGTTTCATTGAGATATTCTCAGATTTACAAGGAGTTCACCTTGGAGAGACTGTATGGCATCCTAAAAACTTATGAGCTTGAAATTGAGAAAGATGAGAGGATGGAGAAAGGAAGGAAGAAAGGAGGATCCATAGCACTGGTTGCTGAGTTAGAGAAGGAGAAAGAGATGAAGGTAGAAGTTGTTGAGTCTACATCAAAGGTCTGTGAAATCAAGGGTAAAGGGCTGGTAGCTGAAAATGAAGATCACTTGAGCCAAGATGATATGGATGATATTGATGAACATCTAGCATTCCTATCCAGAAGATTTGCTAAGCTCAAATTCAAAAAGAATTTTGGAGCAGCCAAGCCAAATATAAACATGGTGGATAAATCCAAATTCAAATGTTTCAAATGTGGCTTGGCACGGCATTTTGCTAGTGAGTGTAGAACGTCTGATTCTAACAAGAAGAAGTTTGAGCCTGTTGACTATAAACAGAAATATTTTGAGTTTCTCAAACAAAAGGAAAGGGCTTTCATCACACAGGAGAATGATTGGGCTGCAGATGGATTGGATGAAGATGAAGAAATAAGCTATGTCAATCTATCCCTAATGGCCAAATCTGATGAAATAGAAACAAGTTCTTTAAGTAATCAGGTAATCACCACTAACCTAGCACATTTATCTAAAGCTGAGTGTAATGATGCAATCAATGACATGTCCACAGAATTATATCACTTGCGTGTTACACTTAAGTCGTCACTAAGGAAAATGCTAAAATTAAAGAATACAATTTGTTTTTAAGTGAGAGGAATAATGTATAGAGTCTCAGTTTATTGAATTTGAAAAATTGAGAATTGAATGTAAGATTGCTAAGGATGAATTAATTGAGTCCTTGAAGAAAGAAGAGATTTTAAAGAAGCAGCTTGAACGAGAACAGGAAGTGATTAAAGCATGGAAATTATCCATAGATGTCCATGCTTAAATCACTAAATGTCAAGGTATTGAGTCCTTTTGTGATGCAGCCTGGAAGAAGAGTAAAGAGAATCTTGATTCCAATTTGGTTGAAGGATTGCTTATAGATCTGGACTCGACGGATGATGAAAATCATCCGTCGAATAATCAAAAAGATTATCTATTGAGTGACAAGGAACCACATCCGTCGGCTGTGAGTAAACCAATTAGCAAAGCTAAGCTAGCCAAGTTAAATAAAAAATATGGCTCAGTTTCTAAGAACTTTATTCCAGGAGAATCAAGTCAAGTCAGGAAGGAAAAGAAAGTTAATGTTGTTCATCTATCTATCAAGCAATTTAATGACGGATTAGAAAAGATTGAGGTTAAAACAGAAGCTAAAAAAACAATAAAAATGGGAAAGTCGGGATTAACAAACATAACAACTACACACCTGATAAATATGCTCCAAGAAAAATTTGTGTTAAGTGTGGTAGTGTTAATCATTTGTCTGTTAATTGCAAAATTTCCATGCCTACTCCTATGACTGCACCCTCTTCTTTTCCCAACATGACTGCCATGCCTACTATGCCTATGAATGCTATGTCTGCTCAGAATATGAATGCACAATTTGCTAATATGCCATTTACACCTAATCCTTATTATGCTGTATTTAGTATGCCTTAAATACCATTTAGCATGCCTTACTGGAATAACATGTTTGCAAATAGCATGCCTTGTCCTGTTAATCAAAATGTGCATGACAATTCTGTTTTAATGACTGGTTTCAAAGGTCCAACTCAGATGACTAAGGATTAATCAGAAATTCCCAAGTCAAATGAGATTGAACCTAAGAAACCAAAGAAGAAAGCTAACAAGGAAGGACCAAAGGAAACTTGGGTACAAAAATTAACTTGATTTGATTTTGATCTGTACAGAGAAACAGAAAGATTCTTTGGTATCTGGATAGTGGTTGCTCAAGGCACATGACTGGAGATTCTGCCCTGCTCACTGAGTTCAAGAAAAGAGATGGCCCAAGTATTACTTTTGGAGATGACAACAAGGGTTATACTGTGGGATATGGCTTGATTTCAAAAGACAATGTCATTATTGAAGAGGTTGCCCTAGTGGATGGTCTCAAGCATAATTTTTTGAGTATCAGCCAGCTTTGTGATAAGGGCAATTCAGTAACCTTCAATTCAGAAGCTTGTGTTGTGATAAACAAAAAGAGCAACAAAGTGGTTCTCACTGGAGTGAGAAAAGGAAATGTGTATCTAGCTGACTTCAACTCATCAAATGCAGAATCTGTCACTTGTCTTCTCAGTAAAGCAAGTCAAGACGAAAGTTGGTTATGGCAAAAGAAGTTGTCCCATCTAAATTTCAAAACCATGAATGAACTTGTCAAGAAAGAACTGGTTAGAGGTATTCCTCAAGTAGAGTTTACTAAGGATGGATTGTGTGATGCCTGCCAAAAAGGAAAGCAGATCAAGGCATCATTCAGAAAGAAGCTTGATTTAACAATTGAAGAACCTTTACAATTATTACACATGGATTTGTTTGGACTAGTCAATGTGTTTTCTATCTCAAGGAAAAGATTTTTCCTAGTAATTGTGGATGATTTCTCAAAGTTCTCTTGGACATATTTCCATAAGTCTAAAGATGAAGCTAGTGAAATCATCATCAATCACATAAGGCAAGTCAACAATCATCCTGATTTTAAAGTAAGAAGAATCAGGGGTGATAATGGTTAAGTTCAAGAATTATGTGATAAGATCATTTTGTGAAGAGAATGGGATTATGCATGAGTTTTCTGCAGCAAGAACCCCACAACAAAATGGAGTAGTGGAAAGAAAGAACAGATCTCTTATTGAAGCTGCAAGGACAATGCTTGAAGAATCAAAGTTACCAATATATTTTTGGGCTGAAGCTGTGAATACTTCCTGCTACACTTAGAATATTTCTTTGGTTAATCAAGAAAAAAGCTTGACACCCTACCAATTGTTCAAGAATAGGAATCCAACTCTAAATTTTCTTCATGTCTTTGGCTGCAAATGTTATGTCTTAAGGAATCAAACTGATCAACATGTGAAGTTTGATGCTAAAGCAGATGAAGGAATTTTTGTTAGATATGTTGTAGGAAAAGCATACAGAGTCTACAATCTAAGTTTGATAATGTGGAGATGTTTAGTGATGACAGTGATGATGAAAGTGATCAAGAAATAGTGAATAAGGATAATGCAGAAAAATCTACAACTAATGAAGCACATAACTCAACATCTGTCGAGTTACAAAATGCTTCATCAATCGGGAGACAATCAACTTCATCCGTCGGGACACAAAGTGCATCATCCGTCGGAACATAAGAGGAGCTGAAAGTCAGAATAGATCACCTATAGAAAGTTCCCCTTTCTCAAATCAAAGATTCAAAAACTCAGGGGGGTTTCTCATAATCAAAACTCAGTCACACATCAAGACAACAATGAGGCCTCTTCATCTAGAGCTAATCTACGTTAACAAAAAAAATGTACTAAAGATCACCCTTTTGAGCTCATCATTGGTGATGCATCTTCAAGAGTTTAAACAAGGAGAGCAACTCAAGAAGAATGTCTATATAGCAGCTTCCTATCTAAGGAAGAACCAAAGAAGGTAGAAGAAGCTTTGTGGGATCCTGATTGGATTTTAGCTATGCAGGAGGAGCTAAACCAATTTGAAAGGAACAAGGTATGTAAGCTGGTACCCAAACCTAAAGGAAAGAATCCAATTGACACCAAGTGGGTATTTAGAAACAAGATGGATGAAAATGGAATAGTGGTCAGGAACAAAGCTAGATTGGTTGCTAAGGGCTACTACCAATAAGAAGGGATAGATTTTGATGAAACCTTTGCTCCTGTTGCAAGACTTGATGCCATCAGAATTTTCTTAGCCTATGCAGCCCATGCCAATTTCAAGGTCTATCAAATGGATGTCAAAAGTGCCTTTCTGAATGGAGATTTGGAGGAGGAAGTCTATGCCAGTCAACCTCCTGGTTTTGAACATCCAAATTTTCCAGGATATGTCTACTATCTTTTGAAAGCACTTTATGGACTGAAGCAAGCACCTAGAGCCTGGTATGACACTTTATCAAAGTTTCTTTTGGAAAATCACTTCACAAGAGGTACTGTTGATAAAACCTTATTCCTAAGAAATGTTAATGGCTCTAGTACACTTGTTCAAATCTATGTAGATGATATTATATTTGGCTCTACATATGAAAAACTTTGCAAAAAGTTTGCCAATTTGATGCAAAGTAAGTATGAAATGAACATGATGGGAGAACTAACTTACTTTCTTGGTTTACAAGTTAAGCAACTTAGTGATGGAATATTCATTAGTCAACTAAATATATTCATGATCTTTTAAAGAAGTTTGAACGAATGGATTGCACATCTGCAAAAACTCCCATGGCCACTACAACTAAGCTTGAATTAAACACTACTGAGGAAGTCTATGGATATTTCAAGCTATAGGGGCATGGTTGGCTCACTTCTGTACTTAACAGCTGGTAGGCTAGATATAATGTTTTCTACTTGTCTTTGTGCTAGATTTCAGGCTGATCCTAGAGAATCGCACTTAGTAGCTATTAAGAGAATTTTCAGATATCTCAAGTGAACACCAAAACTTGGCATTTGGTACCCTAGTGATTCTGGTTCTGATCTAACTGGTTATTTAGATGCAGATTATGCAAGTTGTAAAATAGACAGAAAAAGTACAACAGGAACCTGTCAATTTCTAGGGAACAAGCTTGTGTCCTGGTTCAGTAAAAAGCAAAATTCAGTTTCTACTTCTACAGCTGAAGCTGAATATATTACTGCTGGTGGTTGCTGTGCACAGATTTTGTGGATGAAAAACCAATTGTTGAACTATGATCTACAAGTGGAAAGAATTCCCATTTTCTGTGATAACACAAGTGCAATTTCCATCACTGAAAATCCAGTACAACATTCAAGAACAATGCACATAGACATCAAGTACCACTTTATTAGGGAACATGTGATGAATGGTACTGTGGAGCTTAATTTTGTTCCAAGTGAAAAGTAGCTTGCAGATATCTTTACCAAGCCACTTGATGAATCCACATTTTCAAGGTTGGTAAGTGAGTTAGGTATTCTTAATTATTTTTGAATTATTTCCTATATTTTTGCAAGTTATAATGCAGCCAGAAACTTAATTGATTTTTCTATTTTGGATGAAATTTTGTCTAAGTCAAAATTGACATCCCGATGGATGCTCATTATCCATCGAGTTTGATCATCCGTCGGAATATTATTTGTTAATAAAAATCAATTTCTTTTCTGGATTATTTTATAACCCGGCGGATAATTGATTTATCCTCATCCGTCGAATTGTCTAAATCTTAGCCGTTAAAACTCTGAACATTATCCATCGGGTATACTTACAGTTTGTAAGTATAACATGATAGATAAGTGACATATTTTTTGCAGTTTATTAATTTTTGAACGGCTATTTTGGGCTATTTTGATTGGTTACTTTACTTCACTTTATTATTTTTGACAGTTTATTTCTGAGATAGTATAAAAGCAAATTTCATTTTTATTCTACTCTTTTATCATTCTCAAATCAATTGCTTTAACTTCCTTTCTTCTCCAAAGCAAATATTCTCTCTGCAAATTTCTCATTCTCTAACAATTGCACCGGTAGTCAAAATCATGTCTCAATCTGGATATATCTAAAAGAACAACTTTGCAGCACTTGTGAATAAGGAGATTCCTCAGTCTGGAGACTTTCACAAGATGATGGATTTTATGAAGAGCTGTAAACTCAGTTATGCTATATTGGAATCACCCACAATCTACTATGAAGTTGTGGAGGATATATGGATAACTGCCACGTATAACTCAACTGACAAGACCATAACTTTCACTCTCAAAGGTAAGCAGTTTTGCATTAATAGTGACATTGTCAAAGCATGCTTTAGAATTCCAGATAACACTTCTACTATTCCACACACATACACTGATATAGTTAACATGCTAAATTCTATGGGCTATGCACTCTCTACTTCCAAGTTAAGTGAAATTAGGAGGCTAGGTCTTAGAAAGGAATGGAGTTATCTGTGTGATGTGGTAACTAAAGTATTTTCTGGTAAAATTGGCAATTTTGACTCTGTTAACATTTCCATGCTTAACATGCTTTATATGCTAGTTACTGATCAGTACTTTAATTTTAGTGACTTGATCTTGTTTGAGTTAGGTTATAAGTTAGGAGAACTTAATAAGAGAGGTAAAAGTGTCTATTATGCTAGATTCTTTATGATGCTTTCTAACCATCTTATTGAGAATATTGTTGTTGAGAATCCAACCAACAAGCTAAATTATTGGGTTCAAGAAATGAGAGTCATTGTTGATCTCAACATGGCTAGTCACCACAACGAAGTACCCTTCCATTACTTTCCAATCATGGAGGGACCTCAGGTTAGTGAGGTAAGCACCACTGTCTCCACTCTTTAAACCTCACACATTTTTTTTCCTTCAAGTGTAGTTATGTCATCTGTGTCAATAACCCAACAAATGCCTTCCTAAGCTACCAAACCAACAATTTCAAAATCCAAAACTAAGAAAGCCCCCTCTGGTTTCTTTCAAAAGAAATCAGTTGCAAAATCTACTAAACACAAAGAGGGGAGTGTGAAGGAGAGTGAGAAAGGTGAGGGACAGGGTGAAAATCAAAGAAACCCTAAGGATAAGGCTGATGAGATGAGTGTACCTAAGTCTAGCCACACCACAATTTCCCAACAAAATGTGGTTGTTAATAAGGAAATAATCTCACTTCTAGTTTCATCCTCCAAAAAGGATGTTACTATTGAAACAAGCTCCCAACCAGGAGCACAGGCCAAGAGGATTAGGGACACAAGTTCACCACAGACTTATGCTAGAAAGAAAAGATCAAGAACCCTTAGGGATGCACAGGGAACACACACAGTGCAAACTGAAGCAATGGACTCAGTCACTGCACCTTCTCAAAGTCAGATTGACGTGGCTCCAATAAATGTGGAGTCATAGCCAAAATCATTAATAATTGAAGCACCTGAAACACCAACTTCACCCACACACTCACTGGATGTTGACATGATCAATACATCACTTCCAAATTCTCCATCTTTAACTCTATTGGAGAAGGCAAAACTCCAAGCAAGTGAGCATCATCTTTTAGATGATTTGTTGGCTCACTTGCCAATTCTTTCTAGGTCTGTCGAAACATATGTGCCTAAATTTTCTTCAATCTGCACATAGTCTACAATAGTCTCCACTCCAAACTCTTTCATTTCTTCTATCGCGGTGGATATTCTTCATCCGTCGAGTAGTGATTATATCCCGACGGATGTGGCTAACAGCATTCATCCGTCGGATAGCCAAACTACTATCCCGATGGATATTCATCATCCGTAGGGAGTTTCTGCACAACTTCAAATTTATTCAATTATCACAAGTGTAGAGGACTTGGTAGTAGTACAATCACTCTTAGGACTGAGGGAAAGGAGTGGACTGAGTGAGAGACGGGGTTGCTCCCAGGCAAAAGGAGAGAAAATGAGTGAACCTATGCAGTTCATTTCTTTAGGACTGGAAAAAGAGAGTGAGGGGAGTCCCACCTTAGATGGTAAAGGTGAGGGTGTGGGGGTGGGAAGCCAAGGGGAGCCCTTGATGCAAAAATAGAGAGAATATGAGATAAATGCAGCTACCGGAGAGATAAGGATGGACACTATTGCTAGTGAGTCAATGAATGTCAGCGATGTAGAAAGAAGGAAACTATCTCAATAAGTACATCAAGCTGTCATAGAATCTATTGCCCAGGATGCTGAGACATTTACTCATCCTGTTCTAGAATATCAAATTCTAGCTGGACAGGGCAATAAGGATTTAATAACCCCAAATTTTGGAATTTTTTTAAACCCTTATGAATAGTGATTTTGCTGAATAAGAAAACTTTTCATGCCACACTATGTAGGGGTTCTTCAATTGTTATTCTGAGATCTTATTAGTACTTTATATGGGATATAAGTGTATGTAAAGATCATCATAATCCAAATTCGAACAATTTGATTTTTCCCGAAAATCCACCAGATACAGAAAGAAGTGAGTATAAGGTAACAGGATAAATATGATTTAAATTCAAGGATTTTAAGAGGGGATCATAAAAAGGAATATAATGTTTTGATAAAGGTTAAAGAAACCTAAGTAATAAGATCCCGGGTATGATCCCTCAAACGATAAACGAAAATGAAAGTTAAGCGAACCGTATAACAGATCAGCGGTCATTAGCCAAATAATTAAAAGCTAATCAAAGAGATTAGTGGGGATGATGTCATCAAACCAATGAGAAGAGGACAAAGGAGGGAGGGTGACATCACATGGTGACATAAGCATGACCAAGCAAGTGTGTTGTTGGATGATTGTGAGCCACACAATATTTACCATGGTAACAACCTAATTAACAAGCAAAACAAACACAAAAATCAAAAGCAACCAAAACAAAAACATTTTCTTCTTCCCCCACTCTTTGCTCTCGGCTTTTCCATGAAAAGCAAAGGAGAAAATTTCAAAAATCAAGCTACACACCTTCATAATTCAAGAGGTTTGTTTCTTTAGCTTCCATAATTCATAACTAAGATGAGCCATAAGTTTAAGCTCAAGATTCCATGTTTAACATAGCTAATCAATTCATCTAAGTTCTTGGTGAATAGTGTTTTCAAGAAACTAACTTTGTGTTTTCTTATGTTTTCTTCAAGATCCAAGCTTAGTAAAGATAGTTAGTGGCTATTTAAGGCTTCCTAAGTGATTCTCCACTCTCCAAGGAAGGTATAACCCCTCCAAACCCTAACTTTACTTTGAGTATTAGGTTTGGTTTTGTTTGTTATAGTTCATGAGAGCATGATTCTTGTATGTTTAAAGTTTGGATGGAATTATAATGATTTTGGGTTATAAATCTTGGTTGTTGGTTGATGAACCTTAAGTATAATTAGTAGCTCTTGTTTGAGATTGAATAAGTTGGAAAAATCATGAGTTTATGGACTGAGTTAGTAAGGTTTGGATGAAGTTTGGTGGTATTGGTGGTTATGGGTTGATTTGTGGTTGATTGTGGTTGATTGGAGTAGTTTAAAATTTGGTAATCGCGTAAACATAGCCGTCGTAATGTCCGATTTACTTTAGACTGTTTTTGCTCTTAACATTAGGACCCGTGAATTCACTGTTAGGTTTTGACCATTTCCATGATTAGATAGTTCATGTTACGAGCTTCGTTTTGATATGTGGTTCGTTTGATTCCGATGTACGGTTTAGGAGAAACGACCGTTTTAAGTAACGGCATTTCGCGAACGAACCATTACCCCTTGCCTTACTTTGAAACATAGGTTAAAGACCTTAAAGGACTAATTGGAGTATGAAACATTTATGTAAAGTGTATTAGGTAGTTGGTAAGGCACTCGCGAAAGAATCGCCTTAAAACCCTTAATGGTTAATTTATTAAAAATGGTGGAGCCGAGGGTACTCGAGCGACTTAAGTGAATCGTTAAGCGCAAAAGCGAACGTTAGGGTCTAATTGGTTAAAGTATAGATTCATAAGCGACTTTGGTTTAATTCCAACTTATATGTTGTTTATAGGTTACCAGACTCGTCCCAAGCCATTTGTAACCCCCAGTCGCTCATGCAAGTTTTCTACCCGTACAACTGTTGTTGTGATGTATATATGTATATGCATGATCTTGTGATAAATGCATATTTGTTATTAGCAAATTCTTGCGATATATTGGAGCATGTGATATGGTATATATGCATGCCTGTTTCTTATTCTTGATTTATATTTCTGTTGGTTCAAATGCTTATTAGTTGCATAATACCTATGCTAGAGATAAGCAGTAGTTGCGTATACCCTTAGTATAGGAGACCCAAAGGTGAACATTTTCTAAACCGGGAGGCGATGTTCCCGAGTATATTATATATATATATATAGTTTTCAAAACTATTAATCGAATAAGGTTTATTCGATAACTTTATTTTATTTAATGAATATTATTTTGAATATTCATTCGAGGACTTATGACTCCGCTTACTTTATTTAATGAATATTATTTTGAATATTCATTCGAGAACTTATGATTCCTTATTTTATTAAAGAATATTCTTTATTTTATTAAAGAATAATGTTTCGATAATCAAACTTATTTTCGATTATTCAAATAAAGATCGTACTTTCGTATAAGTATATCTTTGGTTATTTAATATTCATTTCAAGTATGAGTTTTAAAACTTCTACTTCAATTATTTTTGTAAAGATTATTCTTTATGAGAATATTATTTAAATAATAATATTCAGATATTTTCTGATATATTGGGACTGATTTATTTTATTAAATCAGCATTACTCCAAACATTCTTAGAAATGTTTTCGAGTCTTCAAAATAATTTTTAAAAGTTAGAGCGGATCCCAAAACTCGTTTTCAAATTTAAGATCTTCCTTTCGAAGGGGATTTAAATACTCGCTTAAAATTAAGGGATCCGGCTCTGTGGTGTATTTTATATTCGCAACGAGGTTGCTGTTTTGATAAATGAATTGATTACTTACCCAACGTTCGGGAAGTAAGTCCATCTAATTGAGTCGGCATAAGCGACAGGCCGGGGTACGGTCTATCAAAGTGTAAGTGGCTGGGTGGCAGTCCATCAATGCGTAAGAGGCCGGGTGGCGGTCCAGCACAAGGTCCTAATACGGCCAGGGTGATGACCGGTGGGGGATTCATCCATCTACTAGTAGAAAAGGTTACTTATTGGTATTTTTGCCTGATCAGCAAGATATCGGGTTTATGCCAAGGTTTTCTCCTTTCCAAATTCATTAGATATTGCAACTCTATTTATAATTTTCATAACAGAGGTTTTCAAGGAGTGTATGAAATATATATATATAGGTGTATATATATATCGGGACTTAATGAAGTATCTCGTAACTTCATTATTTATAATGATATTTCAAAGATTGAATCTATTCAAGTCTTTTATTGTAGTCTCATCTATGTGATGAACTTTTGAAACTGATGATACCTTGAACGGTAGTAGTTCAAGTAGTATCCGGAAAAGATATAAGTATATTGGAGTATCTTGTAACTTCATCTTTTCAACTTATATCTGATTAATGTTATGCATGACAAAGATTTTCACAAAAACGTTGAGACAAGGTTAGATATATGAAATCACCTTGCAACGATAGTTTTATACAGTTATAAACTGGAACTCTGTGTATATTATGCATGGAAGAGGACTTCCAAGATTTTGAAAAGTATATATATACATATATACTGAATATTTTGCAACTTGGTCGCGTTAAGATATCAGCTTGGTTCATTTCTTCTTGACCAAGACTTTCATGAGTACTTTGAGAATGCTCATATATAGTTAATCATTATACATATTATTTTGGTGGGCTTGTTGCTCACCCTTGCTTTCTTCTTTCATCACACAACAACAGATAAAAAAGATGAACATGACCAAGCTCCCAATTCGCGAGCGGATAGGAAACGTTCCGCAGTTTCCTATAGGCGTTGATGTCATTGTAGCTGAGGTAGGAACTACCAATAGGCTAGGCTTTCAACTTTTGATGTACCAGACTTATGTATCTTTATCAATTGTAATAATGGCAAAGAAATGTAAATCTATTCAGAAACCCTTTTAAGGTGTAATGGCATATAATTTTGGAATAAAATGACTCATGTTATTTTTTTGGATATTCATCTCTGAGACTATAACTTGTGGTGTGTGTGTTTATTGTGGGGTCACCGTACAAAGTAGTTGATTTTTTATTAAGACTGGGTGTTATTAAGGGAAATGGAACTCGTGACAACCCGGATCCCCGACCCCGGATTTGGGGGTGTTACAGAAATGGTATCAGAGCCAAGCGTTATAAACCTCAGAGATGATGTGACGGTAAGATAATAAGTTCACTAAGATAATAAGAACTCTTGCCAAGTTCATAGTCGGGCTACCTAACGTAGTATTGACAGTTAAAACCCTTATGGGAACCCTTATAAATATCGTGATAGAAGCGTAGTTCGTTATCGTATATGGTAGCGGGACTCCGAACCCTGAGGTTGAGGAGCAACAACGCCATAATGTTTTATTACTTATTGGAGATCAGATTATGGATCCGATAGAGCGTCCTAACGCGGGATCGGATGATGTTCATATTGAGGATGTAGCGGTTGAGGATGTTGTCCTAGAAGGGATAGTTACTAAGGAGGATCCCATGGAGGATCCTGACAAGAATGAATAAAGGACCACTGATGAATTGATGACCATGGTTAGGTCGACTACCAGAGGTAGGATTGGTCGGTCACTACCGGAGGTTCATTCAAGTTTGTAAAGATAGTAGCCCCCTTTAACGCGGCTTACTCGTAAGACTGAGAAGTTTGAATGGACAGAGAAATACGAGAACAACTTTCAAGAACTGAAGCAAAGATTGGTGACGACCCCTATGATGGCGTTGTCGGATGTAAAAGGAGATTTTGTGATGTGTAGTGACGCTTCGCATAAGGAATTAGGGTGCTTCTTATGCAACACAACAAGGTAATTGCGTACGCGTCAAGACAATTAAGGGAATATAAAATTCGATATCCCCACCCATGAGCTTGGGCTCGTGGAAATAGTTTTGCCCTAAATATTGGAGGCACTACTTGTATGGAGAGAAGTGCGAGATTTACACAAGCCATAAGTGCTCTAGTGCATTTTCACGCAGAAAGAGCTCAATATACGCCAGAGAAGGCGGTTAGAGCTAATCAAGAATTATGATTGGGAGATTCTTTATCATTCGGGGAAAGCCAATGTGGTGGCCGATGCCATTAGTAAAAAGGAGAGACTCAAGATAATAATGTCTTTGGGAGAGTTTATAAGAGATTTTGAGAAAATGGAAATAGAAGTGAAGGTAACCGGAGCCGGTACCGAAAAGCTATTTGAGATTGCAATACAGACCGAATTATTGGAAAATAACATATTGTGCCAGAAAAGGTGATGAATGAAGGCAGAGAGCCAACAAATAGATATGAGATTAATACCGAGAAAGATGATAAGGGAATAATGAGGTATTCCTATAGAATTTGGGTTCCAAATGTTCAAGAGCTTAAAGATGAGATCTTAGATGAAAGTCATAGTTCAAGGAATAAGATTTAGGGCAAACCCTGAATGTGATAGTCAGGAAGGACGCCATCAAGATAGAAGGAACCCATAACATAATGAAGTGGAAAATGAGGATTTTAACGTATAAGATAACCCCAAGTATGGGAGAAGGATGAAACATTTCATACTAAGGATACAGAAAGTCAAGTAAGGAAAGGAGACCCGAGACGGTACTCCTATACGGCAATTCATAGACCTGTCTAAAAAGAACTTAGACTATTATCCCCAACCACCACCTTGAGGAAACAATGCGGTAGGAAATTTTTTCGTGACCTTTAAATCGCTAAGCTCTCAGAGTTCCAAGGAATAGGTTGACCCAGTCGAGGCAAGAGCCTGGCTAAAGAAAATATAGGAATTATTTGAAATTCTAAATGATTAAGGAATCACAAAAGACTGTTTTGTCACTTACCCTCCTAAGAGAGAGGCCACCCGCTGGTGAAAGACCAAGAAAGGCACGGAGCCAGAGGTTAGGATAAACTGATTAACGTTTAGTCAATTATTTTCGGGAAAGTAACTCCCGAGGTTATGAAGGTAGTATAAAAGAAAAAAAAACTTTAGAGCCAGAACAAAAGCGGACAAGTATGATGAATTATGAATTTAAGTTGTAAAAGTTGTCAAGATTCGTTCTGAGGACACGAATCTAGAATGACGGGATGTTTGAAATCAATGCTTATGTTGTGTTGGTTCATGTAATGGTTGTAATGGAAACGAAAATAAAAGACTGAAAAGGGTAGAAATATAAAGGGATATAAAGGAAATAAAGTTGAGAAGTGATAAGGGAGTTAGGTATGGGAAACCCTAAGAAACCCTTGCAATAAATATAGAGAAGTGTGTCATCATCAGCGCGATGGTGACTGATCATGAGATAAATTCAAGATTTGAAGGCGTAAGCGATACGTATAGTTAATTCCCTTGAAGTTGACAGTATTCGATGAAACTTTGAGATAGATCGATTGATTAATAAGGAAACGCGGATGGACTGAGGAGTCAAGAAAGTAAGAAATTAGGAAAATTGGATGAAGGAAGTGACCTTCAAGAATATGAAGTGTAAGACCGGTGGCTTGATACCCAAAAAGGGAGGCGCCAGGTATGAAAGATATCCCAACATTGAGATGACTGTTGAGATAAACAACAAAAGTAAATAAGGAATTATTAAGAAGAAGTTCACGTTGAACACGACCAATATCTTTCAGAACATCCTTGTAATCGTTACCCAATTTAAGCAATAAAAGCGGATAACCGTTGTTATCTTTTGGAGGCCATATTGATTGACCTCATTTTGAATACAGATGTTATTGTGAAATTCAGCATATACTATCGAGGTGGGAATGATTGAATAAGACACCCTTATCAGGGATATATGACTTGATTATCCATGGAAGGATGCATGTACCTTTTTAAAGGTGGAATTAAGGATAGAACATCGGTAACTTAAAATGAATCCTAGGGGAATGCATAAAGGTTGGCATTTCACCCTTAATAGGGATAGTATGAGTTTTGACAGTATGAATTGGAAAGGATTAAGGTAATAACAACCTTTAAGAATCAGTGGAGAAATTTTTTCAGAAGTATATAGACAATGATTCTGGTATTAATAAATGGTATCTTGATATGCCCTGTATCTAGGGAATACATGAGGAACGATTCAAGGATAACCTTAGAGGTTTTACAAGGAGAAAGGTAATATTCAAAATTCTCAAGAATAGAAATGTTGATAAAGGAAATATGACGTAATTATAATGATGCCAAGTGGGGCACGTGTTAAACCACGAGAAAGTATGGATCGAACCAGTAATGGTCGAAATTATTCAGGGAAATTAGGACTTAAGATAAAAGATGTTCTAAGTATGATTTAGAGTCAGTCGTGACAGTGATTAACCTCTAAAGACTGAGGCAATAACTTATGGAAAAATGGTGATATTTTTTTTTACTCATCAGATTTTAAGGAAAACATCTTCACATAAGCTGTGATTGAAATGAGGTAGAAAATTTATTTGGAGGTGGTTAAAATGACATTGACTGTAAGGAAATTTTACTATCAGGAAAGGCCAAAGAGGTGGCCGACACTTTAAAGGTAAGAGGATAATTATCGGCACTCGTTCCAGAAGAATACAATGATAATGGTTAAAGCTGTGAAGATTGTATTATGATTTGAAAGATTGACATTCCTTCTGATGACTGTGCAATACCCAACTGTAATAGTAGTTTGGTAAAGGTTTAGTTCGTATAATCGCCATGAGCGGGCTATCTATCTCAGAAGATACTATCTTGAGATAAGCCAGGACCATGTTTCAAAAAGGACTAGACGAACCCTTGAGTTAAGTCTTCTATTTAAGGCATACGATTAAGAATGGTATTAACCTGCTATCATTGCTTTGACTGAAACTCTTCTGCAATTCTATCTACTTCATGTCATGAAAGTACGTCAGAGTTTGGAGTGTTCTTCATGAATTATGATTGGTGATTATGTTAACTCCTTAGAAGTATTCTATACGACATGTATGGACTCCGTATGGTTAGATATTAAGATTTCATGGAAAGTGAATGACGACAGTAGGTCAGTGGTGGACCATAGTAATGCAGCAATGATTCTGCGAGTAATGAGCTGATTACAACCGTGAGAGTTGTATTGGAATGGATGTTGAGATTGAGTACCACTAATCGGGTCGTGGTAGTGTATAAGTTATCATTGATAGACTAATTAAGTAGAGTATATACCTATTGAATATTTATTCCCTCTTATGAAAAGAGAGTCGTATTACTATATGAGGAAGGTTGCGGTGCAAGCATAGAATTCTAGTAACAATGATGTCTAGAATGAGATCCCAGATTCGATTTTCAATATCGAGGGAGTTTCATAGGTGATTGTGTATAAGCTCGAGGAAGAGCATGGGTCCATAGAATGATGACGGAATAGAAAAAATATTTAGGCATGTAAAATACGATGCTATAATACTTGATGTGGATATAAATACATATATGTTTTGTTCTCCTATGACAAACCTCTATAGTTCAGAGGTAGATTCCAAGCCAGATATTTTATGGCAATAATTTTTTTTTACGAATATACAATTCTCTTCAGTTCGTTCTTTTCTCTTTTTTTCATTTCATGTAAGCTGAGAAGAACAACCCTTCCAGAAGGGGAGGTATGCTGAATGACTATCTATCTGTGTGATAGAAGCCTAGTAGGATACCACATGTTGTTTAATTGCTTGTCAAGTACTAAAGGCTGGCCACCTTCTGTACTAACTATGCAATGTAACAAGTGTTCATGATCATAGTGATCTCTCAACAAATTCCTTTACTTCTATATGATTGATCAAACTTTGGGAAATAGAAATAGCTGAAAAAGGAGTAGTAAAGTTATGGTGGTATTCGGAATGGAAACACATTCGTGATACTAAGGTTGACGTGGTTATTAAGAGGTTATAGAACGCTAATGAGCAAAAGTATAACCAGTATAATATTAGGAACGGAAGGTAGTAGCGATTACGAACTGGAAAAGAATGGGTATTGAGAAGCAAAAGCTCTAATGCTAAAAGCTTTTATGAAAGTCTGTGCAATAGACTTGAAAGAAATTGGAATGATCACTTAACACGGATTGAGTTTTCTTACGACAATAGATCATATGTCATTATCGAGATGTCGCCTTATGAGATCCTTGAGGGAAGACAATGTTGATCTCCCTTATGTTAGGATGAAGTTGTAGAGCGCAAGATGCTCGGACCCGCAGTAGTCCAAAGGACCAAGGATATAATAAATCTAATCAGAGGACGGCTGGGAGGAGCTCAAGATGGACATAAGAAGTATGCTGATTTGACAAATGAAAGGACAAAGAGTATGAAGGAGGGAACCTTGTATTGTTAAAAGTATTCCCTTAAAAAGGAATTGATGAGGGTTGGAAAGAAAGGAAAGTTTAAGTCCACGAATTGTTGGACCCTTGGATATATTAAGACGTATTGGGAAGGATAGCATATGAGCTAGCCCTACCCCCGAACATGTAGCAAGTTCATAGCGTGTTCCACGTATCAATGTTAAGGAAGTGTAATTCGGATGCCAGATAAATAGGGGCATATGAGTGCATAGACATGCAACCCGACGTAACCTATATGGAGCAACTAGGAAGGGTTATAGAGTGAAAAGGAACAAGTGCTTAGGAGAAGGGTTATCAAACTATTCAGAGTTTGATGGAAGAACCACAATGTGGGAAAATTTACTCGAGAGTTAGAAAGTGCAATGTTAAGAGAGTATCCCTATTCATTTTCTATCTGATTCCGGGACGGAATCCTTTTAAGGAGGGGAGACTGTAATAACCCCAAATTTTGGAATTTTTTTAAACCCTTATGAATAGTGATTTTGCTGAATAAGAAAACTTTTCATGCCGCACTATGTAGGGGTTCTTCTATTGTTATTCTGAGATCTTATTAGTACTTTATATGGGATATAAGTGTATGTAAAGATCGTCAGAATCCAAATTCGAACACTTTGATTTTTCCCGAAAATCCACCAGATACAGAAAGAAGTGAGTATAAGGTAACAGGATAAATAAGATTTGAATTCAAGGATTTTAAGAGGGGATCATAAAAAGGAATATAATGTTTTGAGAAAGGTTAAAGAAACCTAAGTAATAAGATTCCGGGTATGATCCCTCAAACGATAAACGAAAACGAAAGTTAAGCGAACCGTATAACAGATCAGCGGTCATTAGCCAAATAATTAAAAGCTAATCAAAGAGATTAGTGGGGATGATGTCATCAAACCAATGAGAAGATGACAAAGGAGGGAGGGTGACATCACATGGTGACATAAGCATGACCAAGCAAGTGTGTTGTTGGATGATTGTGAGCCACACAATATTTACCATGGTAACAACCTAATTAACAAGCAAAACAAACACAAAAATCAAAAGCAACCAAAAGAAAAACATTTTCTTCTTCCCCCACTCTTTGCTCTCGGCTTTTCCATGAAAACCAAAGGAGAAAATTTCAAAAATCAAGCTACACACCTTCATAATTCAAGAGGTTTGTTTCTTTAGCTTCCATAATTCATAACTAAGATGAGCCATAAGATTAAGCTCAAGATTCCATGTTTAACATAGCTAATCAATTCATCTAAGTTCTTGGTGAACAGTGTTTTCAAGAAACTAACTTTGTGTTTTCTTATGTTTTCTTAAAGATCCAAGCTTAGTAAAGATAGTTAGTGGTTATTTAAGGCTTCCTAAGTGATTCTCCACTCTCCAAGGAAGGTATAACCCCTCCAAACCATAACTTTACTTTGAGTATTAGGTTTGGTTTTGTTTCTTATAGTTCATGAGAGCATGATTATTGTATGTTTAGAGTTTGGATGGAATTATAATGATTTTGGGTTATAAATCTTGGTTGTTGGTTGATGAACCTTAAGTATAATTAGTAGCTCTTGTTTGAGATTGAATAAGTTGGCAAAATCATGAGGTTATGGACTGAGTTATTAAGGTTTGGATGAAGTTTGGTGGTATTGGTGGTTATGGGTTGATTTGTGGTTGATTGTGGTTGATAGGAGTAGTTTAAAATTTGGTAATCGCGTAAACATAGCCGTCGTAATGTCCGATTTACTTTAGACTATTTTTGCTCTTAACATTAGGACCCGTGAATTCACTATTAGGTTTTGACCATTGCCATGATTAGATAGTTCATGTTACGAGCTTCGTTTTGATATGTGGTTCGTTTGATTCCGATGTACGGTTTAGGAGAAACGACTGTTTTAAGTAACGGTATTTCGTGAACGAACCATTACCCCTCGCCTTACTTTGAAACATAGGTTAAAGACCTTAAAGGACTAATTGGAGTATGAAACATTTATTTAAAGTGTATTAGGTAGTTGGTAAGGCACTCGCAAAAGAATCGCCTTAAAACCCTTAATGGTTAATTAATTAAAAATGGTGGAGCCGAGGGTACTCGAGCGACTTAAGTGAATCGTTAAGCGCAAAAGCGAACGTTAGGGTCTAATTGGTTAAAGTATAGATTCATAAGCGACTTTGGTTTAATTCCAACTTATATGTTGTTTATAGGTTACCAGACTCATCACAAGCCATTTGTAACCCCCAGTCGCTCAGGCAAGTTTTCTACACGTATAACTGTTGTTGTGATGTATATGTGTATATGCATGATCTTGTGATAAATGCATATTTGTTATTAGCAAATTCTTGCGATATATTGGAGCATGTGATATGGTATATATGCATCCCTGTTTCGTATTCTTGATTTATATATCTGTTGGTTCAAATGCTTATTAGTTGCATAATACCTATGCTAGAGATAAGCAGTAGTTGCGTATACCCTTAGTATAGGGGACCCAAAGGTGAACATTTTCTAAACCGGGAGGCGATGTTCTCGAGTATATTATATATATATATAGTTTTCAAAACTATTAATCGAATAAGGATTATTCGATAACTTTATTTTATTTAATGAATATTATTTTGAATATTCGTTCGAGGACTTATGACTCCGCTTACTTTATTTAATGAATATTATTTTGAATATTCATTCGAGAACTTATGACTCCTTATTTTATTAAAGAATAATCTTTATTTTATTAAAGAATAATGTTTCGATAATCAAACTTATATTCGATTATTCAAATAAAGATCGTACTTTCGTATAAGTATATCTTTGGTTATTTAATATTCATTTTAAGTATGAGTTTTAAAACATCTACTTCAATTATTTTTGTAAAGATTATTCTTTATGAGAATATTATTTAAATAATAATATTCAGATATTTTTTGATATATTGGGACTGATTTATTTTATTAAATCAGCGTTACTCCAAACATTCTTAAAAATGTTTTCGAGTCTTTAAAATGATTTTTAAAAGTTAGAGTGGATCCCAAAACTCATTTTCAAATTTAAGATCTTCCTTTCGAAGGGGATTTAAATACTCACTTAAAATTAAGGGATCCGGCTCTGTGGTGTATTTTTATATTCGCAACGAGGTTGCTGTTTTGATAAATGAATTGATTACTTACCCAACGTTCGGGAAGTAAGTCCATCTAATTGAGTCGGCATAAGCGACAGGCCGGGGTACGGTCTATCAAAGTGTAAGTGGCTGGGTGGCAGTCCATCAACGCGTAAGAGGCCGGGTGGCGGTCCAGCACAAGGTCCTAATACGGCCAGGTTGATGACCGGTGGGGGATTCATCCATCTACTAGTAGAAAAGGTTATTTATTGGTATTTTTGCCTGATCAGCAAGATATCGGGTTTATGCCAAGGTTTTCTCCTTTCCAAATTCATTGGATATTGCAACTCTATTTATAATTTTCATAACAGAGGTTTTCAAGGAGTGTATGAAATGTATATATATATAGGTGTATATATATATCGGGACTTAATGAAGTATCTCGTAACTTCATTATTTATAATGATATTTCAAAGATTGAATCTATTCAAGTCTTTTCTTGTAGTCTCATCTATGTGATGAACTTTTGAAACTGATGATACCTTGAACAGTGGTAGTTCAAGTAGTATCCGAAAAAGATATAAGTATATTGGAGTATCTTGTAACTTCATCTTTTCAAATTATATCTGGTTAATGATTATCTTATGCATGACAAAGATTTTCACAAAAACGTTGAGACAAGGTTAGATATATGAAATCACCTTGCAACGATAGTTTTATACAGTTATAAACTGGAACTCTGTGTATATTATGCATGGAAGAGGACTTCCAAGATTTTGAAAAGTATATATATACATATATACTGAATATTTTGCGACTTGGTCGCGTTAAGATATCAGTTTGGTTCATTTCTTCTTGACCAAGACTTTCATGAGTACTATGAGAATGCTCATATATAGTTAATCATTATACATATTATTTTGGTGGGCTTGTTGCTCACCCTTGCTTTCTTCTTTCATCACACAACAACAGATAGAAAAGATGAACAGGACCAAGCTCCCAATTCGCGAGCGGATAGAAAACGTTCCGCAGTTTCCTATAGGCGTTGATGTCGCTGTAGCTGAGGTAGGAACTACCAATAGGCTAGGCTTTCAACTTTTGATGTACCAGACTTATGTATCTTTATCAATTGTAATAATGGCAAAGAAATATAAATCTATTCAGAAACCCTTTTAAGGTGTAATGGCATATAATTTTGGAATAAAATGACTCGTGTTATTTTTTTGGACATTCATCTCTGAGACTATAACTTGTGGTGTGTGTATTTATTGTGGGGTCACCGTACAGAGTAGTTGATTGTTTATTAAGATTGGGTGTTATTAAGGGAAATGGAACTCGTGACAACCCGGATCCCCGACCCCAGATTTGGGGGTGTTACAGAAATGGTATCAGAGCCAAGCGTTATAAACCTCAGAGATGATGTGACGTTAAGATAATAAGTTCACTAAGATAATAAGAACTCTTGCCAAGTTCATAGTCGGGCTACCTAACGTAGTACTGACAGTTAAAACCCTTATGGGAACCCTTATAAATATCGTGATAGAACCGTAGTTCGTTATCGTATATGGTAGCGGGACTCCGAACCCTGAGGTTTAGGAGCAACAACGCGATAATGTTTTATTACTTATTGGAGATCAGATTATGGATCCGATAGAGCGTCCTAACGCGGGATCGGATGATGTTCATATTGAGGATGTAGCGGTTGAGGATGTTGTCCTATAAGGGATAGTTGCTGAGGAGGATCCCATGGAGGATCCTGGAAAGAATGAATAAAGGACCACTGATGAATTGATGACCATGGTTAGGTCGACTACCAGAGGTAGGATTGGTCGGTCACTACCGGAGGTTCATTCAAGTTTGTAAAGATAGTAGCCCCCTTTAACGCGGCTTACTCGTAAGATTGGGAAGTTTGAATGGACAGAGAAATACGAGAATAACTTTCAAGAACTGAAGCAAAGATTGGTGACGGCCCCTATGATGGCGTTGCCGGATGGAAAAGGAGATTTTGTGATGTCTAGTGATGCTTCGCATAAGGAATTAGGGTGCTTCTTATACAGCATAACAAGGTAATCGCGTACGCGTCAAGACAATTAAGGGAATATAAAATTCGATATCCCCACCCATGAGCTTGGGCTCGTGGCAATAGTTTTGCCCTAAATATTGGAGGCACTACTTGTATGGAGAGAAGTGCGAGATTTACACAAGCCATAAGTGCTCTAGTGCATTTTCACGCAAAAAGAGCTCAACATACGCCAGAGGAGACCATTACAACCAAGCCACCTAGAGCTGATGATGAGGTTGACTATGGTACTGGTGAATCTGCAGATTTCTTTGGAGATGATGGTGATGATAGTGAAGAGCTCATAGACATAGGGGGAGAAGCAAGCACCAGCTCTAGATATGGCCTGCCATCATGGGCATTCTCCAAAGACTGTGATATTCAACACTTCAAAACCACTCTCATCCATCAAATTCAAGACAAACATAATGCTCTTCAAGCCACAACAAATGATAGCACCAGGAAGCTCTTACAGGCATATCTCAATTCTCTAGTATTGCATCAAATCCAAGGCTTTCAACACAATCAGGATGTCACTTCTATCAAGACTGAGATTGATCAAGTGAAGAAGGACATTTCTGAAATATTGGATGCTAAACTTCTAGAAGCAACAATGATTGATATTAAAAGATAGCTAAGGAAAAACTCTAATTGTTACGACCGGCATTTTTTGTAATATTATTTGTGAACTTTGTATAATATTAGAGCCGATTATAAATATACGTAATAATTGTACGTTTGTGTGAATGGAATTTGCTGCGTTATAAGTTACTTTATGTAGAAATTTTTCAAAGCAAGAGTTTTATTAATTACCCTTATTTTTAATTTATCAGGAACATTCTAAACCTTGGATTTTTTTTTAAAAGTTATTTCATTCCCAAATTTCAATAGTGATCTCATAAAATTTCTAAAAATCCAAGTTATTTTATGGTATAAATTTTATAATTTTTGAACCTTTATTTTATTTTATAAAAATAAATCTTTGAAAATTTGTTTGTTAATAATTAGCAAATTACATGGAAACCCTTGCATGCAAATCACTCTTCCATTCTATTAAAGGGCAAAGGAGACATTTCCAACCCCACTAACTCACCTTTTGTTAGCCAAATTACCACATTAACCTTGCATGCAAAATGGCCTAACTTTAGCAAGAGGTTATTCTTGTACATTCTCATTTCCACACATTTCTTTTAGTCAATCAAAAGCATAAAACCAAGCATAAAATATGAGAATCATTTTATTCACTCCACACTCCACCCTCATCTCACCTGCCTCTCCTCCTTGCTCTTGGCCGAGAACCCCCTCCCCACTCCCTTCTATTATTTTTCATTCCATTCTCATCTTCCCTAGTGTAATTCCCCTACCTACATTTATTTTATATACTTTCCAAGAGTTTTGTGAATGGGAGATGAAGTTTCATGGTTGCATGTGTAGCTTTTGTGTGATCTCCAAAGAGAAACTCTTGATTCTTGTGAATTTAAGAGCTCTCTATGAGATACATTTCATATATATTTTAAACAAGTGTTTTATGGAAAAACCATGCTTTAAAAACCTTTGCATGCTACTAAAATTTCACTATATAATCATGATTAGCCATGCATGCTAGTTTTAAGTTGTTAATATGATGATCAACCATGTTGTGTATGCTACTCTTCTCGAAATCATGTTTTCATTTTTAAAATTCCATAAATTCGAATTATGTGTACTTGAAATAGATTGTTTCCATGATATATTGCTTAATAATAGTTAAGAGAAGATATATTTCATGATTATTAAGGTTGGGTAATAGGTTCAAGTCGAATTTGCAAGAATTTAAACTCTATGTTTAGCTGAAACCTTGTTAAGTATTTTCCATGAGTTGCATGTTGTATTTTTTATTTGCATGTCGGTGTTCTAGGGTATGGATGATCTCCACTCCTATTGAGGCACTATTTTAGGATATTGATGCACTAGGTTTTCTTTGGTAAAGGTTGGATGCTTGGTTAATAAGTGGGAGTTAAGGTGGAAAGGGTTTGGTTAGTGTTTGCATTTTTCCAGAATGTTGCACTAGTTTGTGGGGAAGTTTTGAAGGGGAATTTGTTGTGCACTTTGAGGCCCAAGCCACCAGAATCTAGCACTAGGAGTATACAATAGGTTTCAGGTGTTTGTTGGAGTTTTGTAAGATGTTTGGTTAGGTGCACGAGTGGAATCACAAAATCTGTCCAGCAGGGGACAATTTTGTTGCAACTTAGAAATGGGAAGTTTTGACCATGTCATAGGTAGGCCCTCATTAGGCCCTATTGGGCCTTAGTTAGAGGGAGTGTCAGAGGAGTTGTTCCAGCCATAGTTCATAGGATTTGAGTTAGAATAATATGTCACAAGTTAGTTCAAGTCAGGACCTTTTCTGCCCAGAAAAACAGGGGAACCATGGATTTTAAGCTTAGGCCTAGGGAGGCCTAAGCTAGGCCCTTGAGCCACATCAAGTTTGGGAGTTGCCTTATGATCAGAAGAGTCTAGTGTAGAAGTTTTGGAGGTAAACTTGTAGTGTAAGAGTGTCTAATACACCCAAGAAACCATAGGTGTCATTCTGAAATTTACCATAATGAGCACTTTCACTTACCACAGTTTTAGAGCACTTATGAGTGAGGCCTAGGTTGACCACTATAGTTTCAAGATATCATAAATTCATTAGAGTGAAAGGCCCAAGTCAGGGTCAATAGGATTTGGATGTTTTAGTAAAGGCAAATCGAGTTAGGAGGCCAAAATTTGGAGATTTTGTCTAGTTTAGCGATCAAGTGACCTAAGTTGTGGAGCGAGATCATCCAAGCCTAGTGTTGCAAGATGGTGTGTGTGATATTATTTGGTACTTAAATATGTTATGGGAGCATATGTGGCTATATGTACTATTATGTTTATAAGGTGATTATAAATTGCGTGCATATAGGCCTAAGTGCCATTTGTGTGACGCCCTCCAAACCCGGGGTCTAGATTTGGGGGTCACTAGCCAATAAACTATAATAAAACAATCACAGTGGAATAATATAATAAATATGATCCCTTACATGCACTGGATCGATCACAGGTTATAGTATGGAACAAGCACTAATACAAACCAACTGTTATTACAAACCATAAGTCTAATTAGTTTTACAGATTATTCAAATTTTATTACAAACCTCTAGACTATCCAAGCGTCCCAAAATAGTCTACCTGGATTACACACTAAACTATTTACAAGCACTCGACTTCTGATCAAACCTGGAACTCAAGCCTGCTCTGGTTTAGCTGAAAGATTAGATTAATAAATAAGTATGAGCGAAGAGATGCTCAGCAAGTAATATCAACTTTGTAAGTGAACAACAATAACAATATCCGAGTAAAAGTTCAAGTTGATATAAACTTTAAAGTTTAAGCACTATGATGTTCCTGATGATCAATCATGAAACAGCACCAGTATCCCTCAGCCATACCGTAAATATAGGTATCGATATCCCGCTGCCATACCGTACCTATTGGATATCCATAAAAAGGCATATACTCGCCTAGCAAGATATTACACTTTCGTATAATAGCTCACGCTGGACCGGTGCCTCGGCCTTTTATGTTAACCAATAATCAATTTACAAAATAAATTTTGAATAAAGGAGTCGGATTAATGATATCCTTATCCATTCAACTCCCCATGTCACATGGTCCGGAGTTATCTCAACAACTGATGGCGAAATAACTAGAACAATTAGTTATTCGCTAATCTCAATTCATAGTTTCACTGTGTAGAGTATATCTGGATAGTATAGTTATTCACTATCTATCCAATCAAAAGATCGGTTCTAGCAGAATGATTGTTAGAATAAGAGAATGTCAATAAATATAGGAGTATTGATATTCCATGTGCTATCAGAGTATTTATAAACAGATCTTATATTTGAATATATAAAACAATAAGCTATTCTGAATTTAGAATAGGGAAGAATACTTGCCTGGTATGCTCACTAACTTTTCACTAAAACCCTGGCTTATAGCTGCTGGCTATCAACTCCGTCTAGCACTTGACCACACTCCTTTCTACTCGATTCTATAAACAAAAGGACTATCTTAATTGGCAAAACCAAACTCAATCGACGTAACTATACGTCTTGACATCTACTCGATCATTTATAACTAAGCATGGCATTTTAAACTGTAAACAAATAGCATGCATATCACATAGCACATAATCATGGTATTCATATAACACGTAATCACATAATTCATGTAATACGTAAGTCAGATCATTAAAAGATATATCTCAGGGCGTTCAGAATTAAAATCAGGTTAATATTAGCATTTATCGATCAAATACCAACTCAAACTGATACACAAATCAAATGACATTGCAATACAAAAAAATTAGGTCTCAAAAGTATTTTTATTGAAAGCATAATAATTTTCTCAGTCTATACGCATTCGTTTCGTATTAAAAGGATGAATGGTTTAATTATTATGAATAAAATAAGAAATAAATAGGTTTAAATCAATTAATAATAATATTAACTGATTTTAAATACCAAAATATAATTTTTAAAACCTTAAAATAATTTTTAGAAATTATTTGAGTTAATTATAAATAATTTACTTTTATTTAACTATTTATAAATAAAATTAATTGATTAATTGATTTTTAATCAATTAATTAAATTCATAAATAATTAACTAAAATGAATTATAAATAACTAAATCAAATTGGATTTTTTTAAAAATAATAAAAGAAAATAATTTTTGAAATTTAAAATAATTTAGAAAATATTTTTTTTAGAATTTTAGGTAATAAATAAATGATTTTTGAAAGTAAAACAAATGGTTTTTAAATTTTGAAAATGAATTTTGAAAATAAACAAAACAGAAAAATCTCACATACAGGTTTTTATGGCTGAGTTTTGGGGAATAAAAATCAAAACCGGGTCGGGCAAGGAAGTAAAACGGGTCAACAAGAACGAATCTGGGTCGGGTTGAACACCCACCGGATTCTTGTAAATTACCCAGTTTCCGGCGGGGCTGACCGACTCCGGTGAGTCGTTTCATGGCTGAAATCATCCCCTTTTTGTTCTGTTTTTCAGTGTAACATGTCCCCATCAATTCGTATCTACAAATCATACAACAACCACAGTCAATCACGTCAGAATCATCACTGACACCATGAACACCGGTAAGCTTGGAAGCTTTCCGGCGAACCTCGACGATGGCCAAATCTCAACCAAATCCCACACTTAATACACGAAAATGATGCTGATAACACGTACAACGTATTCCCGTATTCATACTCAACAACCAAGTCAAGAATAATTCGTAAAATCAAAAGAAAAACAATCGAATTAACTCAAGAACTAATTCGACTATTCTGTACATAAACAACTCGAACCTATACATAAATCGATTATAACCAAGCTCATGAATCTATTAGAATCGTCAAAATCAACCAACAATCAATCAATAGTCCAAAAATTGAGAAATTAAAATGAAGAACTTAAACTTCGATTTTTACAAATAACACAATCTTAAATCAAGATAATTATACCGAAAGATCGCCCCTGAGATGCTCTTTGATTCGGTAATAGTTTCGTCAACAACCGATTACTGCAGATGGATCAATCGATCGATTCTGTTGAAGAACAAACCCTAACCCCCATTTTTTATTTTCTGAGTTTTTATTTTATTTTTAGTAATTTATGAAAATAAAATAAAATAAAATAAAATAAAATAAAACAAATTTGCTATATATATATACAGGAAATTTAATACACCAAAATAAATTAAGGGTGTTTTTATCCCCTAATTATATTCATTAGGGCCCCAAAATAATAATTACGGGGAATAATTTTAAAAAATGATGAAATACAAAATTAATGTCAAAATTCCCCAAAAATTGTGAATAATTTAAAAATACAAAAATAAAGGGTATTTGAAATACAAATAATTTTATAAAAATAAAAACACCGATTTTGTGGGGTTTGTCGTCCCGGTGGGGTCCCGGTTCGATGATTTTTGAAAAACAAGAACGATCCCTAAATTACCAGAAAAACCCGATAACACATAAAATGCATTAAAACATGCGTAAAATGAAATAAAACGAGTACCTTAATAAAGATGCTAATAAATACGCGTCCTGATTGCAGATAGGTTCATATAATTGCAGTTTAAACATATACTAATCAATCAAAAAAAATTTCTGGCCCGCACAGAAACACACATAACAACTATAACATCTAATATCATGGCAATGATCACTTTAAATTTATAAACACATAATATTTATTTATTTAACACATATTCACATAATTTTTCCTGGATATTACATTCATTCCCCCTTAACAGGATTCTGTCCTCAGAATCAGCCTAGGAAAATAAATGAAGATACTTGGATCACATTTCGCTTTCCAACTCCCAAGTCGAC
The DNA here is from genome assembly GCF_009905375.1 of Apium graveolens. Classification (NCBI taxonomy): domain Eukaryota; kingdom Viridiplantae; phylum Streptophyta; class Magnoliopsida; order Apiales; family Apiaceae; genus Apium; species Apium graveolens. The sequence goes on from NC_133651.1 coordinate 166,977,098, forward strand.
TCTTCAACCTTGGGATTCCTCCATAAAACTCGTACTGATGACACAGACTTATTCCTAAGCACTCTTTCTTTCCTATCTAAAATCTGCACTGGTTGCTCTACAAAAGATAAATCTGGCTGAATCTCGATTGGCTCGTATTCTATCACATGGTTCGAATCAGGCAAATAACGCTTCAACATCGACACATGGAACACATTGTGAATATGCTGCAATGGAGGTGGTAATGCTAACTCGTAAGCAACCTTTCCCACACGCTTCAAAATCTCAAAACGACCAACATAACACGGACTCAGATTTCCTTTCTTTCCAAATCTTGATAAACCTTTCCAAGGCAAAACCTTTAATAGTACTGCTTCACCAACTTCAAATTCCATATTCTTTCTGGAAAGATCAGCATATCTGCGTTGACGATTTTAAGCTGCTGTTAATCTTTTCCGAATGAGTTCTATTTTTTCCTTCGTTTGCTGGATCAATTCTGGACCCAAAATCTTTCTCTCACCAACCTCATCCCAACATATTGGAGATCTGCATCTTCTCCCGTACAAAGCTTCGTAAGGCGGCATCCCAATACTTGCATGATAGCTGTTGTTGTAGGAGAATTCAACTAAAGGCAAATGCTCGTCCCAACTTTCTTCAAAATCTAGTGCACATACCCTTAACATATCTTCAATAGTCTGAATCGTCCTTTCACTTTGACCGTCTGTCTGCGGATGATACGCGGTACTCATGTTCAGCTTCGTTCTGAGATAATCTTAAAACTTCTCCAAAATCTTGAATTAAATCGAGGATCTCTATATGAAACTATGGATACTGGAACTCCATGTCGGGTCATAATTTCCTTAAGATATAACCAAACCAATTTATCCATTGAAAATCTCTCGTTGATAGGAAGAAAATGCGCTGACTTCGTCAATCTATCGATAATAACCCAAATAGCATCATGATTTGCCCTGGTCCTTGGTAATCCAACTACAAAATCCATCGCGATATGTTCCCACTTCCATTCTGGAATGTCCAATGGTTGTATTAGTCCACTGGGCCTTTGATGTTCCTCTTTGACTCGCTGACAAGTGTAGCACTTACTTACCCATTCTGCAATTTCCTTCTTCCTGCTTGGCCACCAAAAGTTTTCTCTTAAGTCTCTGTACATCTTGGTACTCCCGGGATGAATTGAATATCTGGAGTTGTGAGCGTCTCGAAGAATTTCATCTTTCAGCTCGGCTACGTTGGGTATCCATATTCTAGAAGAAAATCTTAATATTCCTTTATCATCCTTTTGACTCCCAATCTCTTCTCCTGTCAAACTGTCTCGTTCATGGCTCAGTACTTCTTTCTGACATCTTCTTATCTTCTCTAATAGTTCTGGTTGAAAAGACATTGCACAAAATACCTGTGTAGACATACTTGGGATCTGACCTCTATTTCAAGCTTCTCAAATTCCTTGATTAATTCCTCGGATAAAGTTATCATGTTTAACCTTTCTTTTCGGCTCAGAGCGTCGGCCACCACATTTACTTTACCTGGATGATAGGTGATGGTCCAGTCGTAGTCCTTGATTAGTTCTAGTCATCTTCTCTGCCTCATGTTCAATTCCTTCTGGGTGAAGATATACTTCAAACTCTTATGGTCCATGTAGATCTCGTACTTTTCCCCATAAATATAATGCCTCAAAATCTTCAATGCAAACACTATAGCTGCCAATTCAAGATCATGAGTTGGATACTTCTCTTCATGTGGTTTCAACTGTCTTGAAGCGTAGGCTATCACTTTGTCATGCTGCATCAAAACACATCCCAATCCTTTGTACGACGCGTCACTGTAGATCACAAAATTTCCTTGATCATCCGGTAAGACTAGTACTGGAGAAGATACTAATCTATTCTTTAATTCTTGGAAACTTTCCTCGCACTTCTCGTCCCATTCAAATTTCTGATTCTTTCTGGTGAGCTTTGTCAATGGCGTAGCTATCTTTGTAAAATCTTGCACGAATCTTCCGTAGTACCCTGCCAATCCCATGAAACTTCGTACTTCTGTTGGTGTTTTTGGCCTCTCCCAATTGATTATGGCTTCAATCTTTGCTGATCCACTTCCACTCCTTTATTGCTAATCACGTGCCCAAGAAATTGTACTTCTTTCAACCAAAATTCACACTTAGAATACTTTGCGTATAATTTCTCCTGTCGCAGTATCTCAAGAACTATCCTCAAGTGCTCTGCATGCTCTTCTTCTGTTTTAGAATAGATCAAGATGTCGTCTATGAACACGATCACAAATTTATCCAAATACTTCTTGAATACTCGATTCATCAGATCCATGAAAGCTGCTGGTGCGTTGGTTAATCCAAATGCCACCACTAGAAACTCATAATGCCCATATCTGGTTCTAAATGCGGCCTTCGGAATGTCTTCTGGCTTGATCTTCAGTTGATGATATCCAGATCTTAAATCAATTTTAGAAAACCACACAGCGCCTCTCAATTGGTCAAACAAATCATCGATCCTTAGTAACGGGTACTTGTTCTTAATGGTTAGCTTATTCAGTTCTCGATAGTCAATACACAGTTGCAAACTCCCATCCTTCTTCTTGACAAACAATACTGGTGCACCCCACGAGGATACACTGGGTCTTATAACTTCTTTCTCCAAAAGATCTTACAGTTGAGTTGCCAATTCTTTCATCTCCACTGGTGCCATCCGGTACGGAGCTTTAGAAACTGGTTCTGTTCTGGGTGCTAGATCAATTGTAAACTCAATTTCTCTGTCGGGAGGTAATCCTGGTAGATTGTCTGGAAAGATATCTGGAAATTTGTTGACAACTGGAAACGCTTTTAGTGCTGGAACTTCTTTGCTGGTGTCTATCACATGGGCCAAATACGCTTTGCAATTCTGACGCAATAGCTTCTTCACTTGAGCTATCGTTAATAACTTCTTCTCTTGCTTATTTCCTCGAAATATCACCTTTTTCTTACTATCCAATGTCTGAAGTCTTACCTTCCTATTCTTACAATCAATCTGAGTGTTATTTTCTGACAACCAATCCATTCCTAAAATAACATCAAATTCACCCAACTTAAAAGGTATCAAGTTGGCATAGAAATGATGTCGTCCTATCTCAATATCACACCTTGGGCACACTTGGTCGACAGAAACTTGGTCCTTATTAGCTAATTCTATCATTAATGCTTGTGCTAACAACTTAACTTCGCAATGCAGTTTATCGACAAAATCTTGAGAAATAAATGACCTTGTAGCTCCAGAATCAAATAAAACTTTAGCATCTACGGAGTTGACTGGAAGCATACCTGCAACCACGTCTGAACTCTGAACAGCATCCTTCATAGTCATATTGAATGTCCTGGCCTTTGGCTGATTCTTTGTTGGTGCCCCTCAGTCCTTGGCACACCCTGAGAGGATGGTCCTGTAATCTGTGGTATATTTGCACCTTGAGCTTGCTCTTTATAGTTGTTGGCGTAATGACCTGTCTTTCCGCATCAGAAACATGTAACTTCTGGCACCTGATTGTGGCACTCATATGCATGATGTCCCTTCATATTATACTTGTAGCACACAGAATTAGCTTTGCAAATCCCAGAATGTTTTCTACCACAAAACTTGTAATCTGGCATTGGTGGACGATTGGGCCTCTGCTGATTTAAATTCTGAAAATGATTCCCATTTCCTGGCTGTGGTTTCTTAAATCCCACACTCTTATTATCCTGAAACTCTGGCTTTTTATTGAAACGGCCCTGGAAGTTACCTTGTTGCTGGCCTCCTCCTGAGGTTTCTATTTTCCTTTTCTTCCCATCCTTTCCTTTCTGATACATATCACTCTTACTTTCAATCACCATCGCTTTCTGCACCACTGCCACATATGAAGTCAATTCAAACATGGCCACCCTATTCTGAATCCAAAATCTCAATCCCCGTTCAAATCTTCTGGCCTTCTTTTCATCTGTGTCAACCTGATCCGGCACAAACCTCGCTAGCTTAGTAAACTTAGCCTCGTACTCAGCCACAGTAAGATCACCTTGGGTCAGGTTTAAGAACTTAATCTCCATTTGATTCTTCATATACCTTGGGAAATACTTCTCCAGGAACAGCTCTGTGAATCTCTCCCAAGTTATAAACTCACCTCCTTCCAATGCTCGCGTGGATTCCCACCAATAGTTCACCTCGCCCTTCAGAAAGTAGCTTGCAAACTTGGTCTTCTGTCCAATGCCTGCTCTGACTAATTAAAAAGCCTTTTCCATTTCCTTGAGCCATGCATTGGCTTTCACGGGATCAGCACTTCCCTTGAACTCAGGTGGCTTCACAGCTTGAAATTGCTTAAAAGTCACTGCAGGTGGTGTTGCTGCTTACTGCTGCTGTTGCTGCATAAGATGTAACATATGTTGCTGTATCAGTCCCAACATCTGGAAAATCGCTGGATCCGTACGACTCTCGGTACGATCCTCTCCTGAATTATTCCTTCTCTTTGGTGCCATTATTCTGGTATGAAAACAAGCAACTTATATAATAATATGTCAAGCATTGTGTCAAATATGTAGCAATTCTTTAGCATATCAAAATTCTCAAACATTATCTTTCTCAAAATATCATAAACTTGCTACCATATTAACACAAGCGACATGATTATCACATAATCCTGCTTATCATCTTGAGAATAATAACACGAAGAAAATTTACGAAGAATTATCCAAACCTTTTTAAATCCTTGCTCGAAATCTCAAATAAACCAATAAACAATGGATAGGGTTGCAACACAACCTTCCAACCTCTCTTCCAACACTTCTTACCATTCTCAAAACCAACAAAATAGCAGGGCAATACACAAAGGCCTAAGGCTAGACACAAAACAAGAAACCTCAACAACTTATCTATAACCTAGCCCAATAACCTAAATTTAATCCTATAATAGCTAACCTACACGCGCCTATCTTATGTGATCTTCCTATGACTCATCTATGACAATCCTAAGCCTATTTCAGCGACTATAACCTGTAGCTCTGATACCAACCTATGACGCCCTCCAAACCCGGGGTCTAGAGTTGGGGGTCACTGGCCAATAAACTATAATAAAACAATCAGAGCGGAATAATATAATAAATATGACCCCTTATATGCACTGGATCGATCACAGGTTATAGTATGGAACATGCACTAATACAAACCAACTGTTATTACAAACCATAAGTCTAATTAGTTTTACAGATTATTCAAATTTTATTACAAACCTCTAGACTATCCAAGCGTCCCAAAACAGTCTACCTGGAATACACACCAAACTATTTACAAGCACTCGACTACTGATCAAACTTGGAACTCAAGCCTGCTCTGGTTTAGCTGAAAGATTAGATTAATAAACAAGTATGAGCGAAGAGATGCTCAGCAAGTAATATCAAGTTTGTAAGTGAATAACAATAACAATATCCGAGTAAAAGTTCAAGCTGATATAAACTTTAAAGTATAAGCGACAATTTTATCAAGCACAATTATGCACTATGTTGTTCCCGATGATCAGTCATGAAACAACACCGGTATCCCGCAGCCATACCGTAAATATAGGTATCGATATCCCGGTGCCTCGGCCTCTTACGTTAACCAATAATCAATTCACAAATATAATTTGAATAAAGGTGTCGGATTAATGACATCGTTATCCATTCAACTCCCCATGTCACATGGTCCGGAGTTATCTCAACAACTGATGGCGAAATAACTAGAACAATTAGTTATTCACTAATCTCAATTCATAGTTTCATTGTATAGAGTATATCTGGATAGTATAGTTATTCACTATCTATCAAATCAAAAGATCGGTTCTAGCAGAATGATTGCTAGAATAAGAGAATGTCAATAAATATAGGAGTATTGATATTCCATGTACTATCAGAGTATTTATAAACATATCTTATATTTGAATATGTAAAATAATAAGCTATTCTGAATTTAGAAGAGGGAAGAATACTTGCCTGGTATGCTCACTAACTTTTCACTAAAACCCTGGCTTATAGCTGCTGGCTATCAACTCCGTCTAGCACTTGACCACACTCCTTGCTACTCGATTCTATAAACAAAAGGACTATCTTAATTGGCAAAACCAAACTCAATCGACGTAACTATACGTCTTGACATCTACCCGATCGTTTATAACTAAGCATGGCATTTTAAACTGTAAACATATAGCATGCATATCACATAGCACGTAATCATGGTATTCGTATAACACTTAATCACATAATTCATGTAATACGTAAGTCAGATCATTAAAAGATATATCTCAGGGCGTTCGGAATTAAATTCAGGTCAATATTAACATATATCGATCAAATACTGACACAAACTGATACACAAATCGAATGACATTGCAATACAAAAGAAATTAGGTCTCAAAAGTATTTTTATTGAAAGCGTAATAATTTTCTTAGTCTATACGCGTTCGTTTCATATTAAACGGACGAACGGTTTAATTATTATGAATAAAATAAAAAATAAATAGATTTAAATCAATTAATAATAATATTAATTGATTTAAATACCAAAATATAATTTTTAAAACCTTAAAATAATTTTTAGAAATTGTTTGAGTTAATTATAAATAATTTACATTTATTTAACTATTTATAAATAAAATTAATTGATTAATTGATTTTTAATCAATTAATTAAATTCATAAATAATTAACTAAAATGAATTATAAATAATTAAATCAAATTGGATTTTTTTGAAAATAATAAAAGAAAATAATTTTTGAAATTTAAAATAATTCAGAAAATAATTTTTTTAGAATTTTAGATAATAAATATATGATTTTTGAAAGTAAAATAAATGGTTTTTAAAATTTTGAAAATGAATTTTGAAAATAAACAAAAGAGAAAATCTAACAAACAGGTTTTTATGGCTGGGTTTTGGGGAATAAAAATCAAAATCGGGTCGGGCAAGGAAGTAAAACGGGTCAACAAGAACGAATCCGGGTCCGGTTGAATTACCCAGTTTCCGGCGGGGCTGACCGACTCCGGTGAGTCGTTTGCCAAATCATCCCCGTTTTGTTCTGTTTTTCAGTGTAACATGTCCCCTATCGATTCGTTTCCACAAATCATACAACAACCACAGTCAATCACGTCGAAATCATCACCGACACCATGAACACCGGTAAGCTTGGAAGCTTTCCGGCGAACCTCGACGATGGCCAAATCTCAACCAAATCCCACACTTAATACACGAAAATGATGCTGATAACACGTACAACCTATTCCCGTATTCATAATCAACAACCAAGTCAAGAATAATTCATAAAATCAAAAGAAAAACAATCGAATTAACCCAAGAACCGATTCGGCTATTCTGTACATAAACAACTCGAACCTATACATAAATCGATTATAACCAAGCTCAATAATCTATTAGAATCGTCAAAATCAACCAACAATCAATTAATAGTCCAAAAATTGAGAAATTAAAATGAAGAACTTAAACTTCGATTTTTACAAATAACACAATCTTAAATCAAGATAATTATACCGAAAGATCGGCCCTGAGATGCTCTTTGATTCGGTACCAGTTTCGTCAATAACCAATTACTGCAGATGGATCAATCGATCGATTCTGTTCAAAAGCAAACCCTAACCCCCATTTTCTATTTTCTGAGTTTTTGTTTTATTTTTAGTAATTTCTGAAAATAAAATAAATAAACTAAAACAAATCTGCTATTTATATATATACAAGAAATTTAATACCCCAAAATAATAATTACGGGGAATAATTTTAAAAAACGATGAAATACAAAATTAATGTCAAAATTCCCCAAAAATTGCGAATAATTTAAAAATACAAAAATAAAGGGTACTTGAAATACGAACAATTTTATAAAAATAAAAACACCGATTTTGTGGGGTTTGTCGTCCCGGCGGGGTCCTGGTTCGATAATTTTTGAAAAATAGGAAGGATCCCTAAATTACCAGAAAAACCCGATAACACATAAAATGCATTGAAACATGCGTAAAATGAAATAAAACGAGTACCTAAATAAAGATGCTAATAAATACGCGTCCCGATTGCAGATAGGTTCATATAATTGCAGTTTAAACATATATTAATCAATCGAAAAAAAAATTTGGCCCGCATAGAAACACACATAACAACTGTAACATCTAATATCATGGCAATGATCACTTTAAATTTATAAACACTTAATATTTATTTATTTAACACATATATTCACATAATTTATCCTGGATATTACAATTTGTGTTTAATTTGGGGTTGTAAATTGGCTGAGTTGGTGAGGATATATTATAATGAGGTTATTATTAATTGTGTAGGATCTCGAGACGAGGGTAAACTTGCCATCAAGGCCGAGTAAAGCTTCCAGTTGCTCCTACTTGTCAGTCCAGTCCAGTCCAGTCCAGTCCAGCCTTTCTCAAGGCAAGTGTCCTTCCCTTGTAAACTTATATTGTGCAAGTGATTCAACGTGCTTTTTAGTTTACACTGCGAATGTGTGATAACTAGTTCCTATATATATGATGCGAGTATCCCGATTTATCTTGTTATACTTGAACCAAGTGATTCTCAAATCTATCTTCGTGTATTATATAGAAATGCCATGAACCCTCAAGTATTTATTGCAAGTAGATCAAAAGTCATACCATGCTAGTATGCCAAAGTAACTGTGATGCCATGATAAAGTAGAGATTAGTTATAATACCTTATTGATCCTTTTGATTAACATGCTATTGATTCCTGAGAAATCTTGATATTACACCCTGATGCTTTGATTCAACTCTTGTAAGAACCTCGATAGAAACTTTATCTTGATACCTAAAAGCCAGTTATTGTTTAAAGTCGTTCATGATTGTTTGATAACCCTATCCTTACCCTAAAGCTTGATACCCTGATATACCTTGAGCTGATGATCACTTTCTTTGTATTTTAACACCTATATCATACCTGGAACCAGTAATGCTTATCTTCTCTATATTTTAATACCTATACCTTATCTGAAACTATTGCTTTAAGCTTAGTCTGGCATTACTTTTCCATATTATCCAATAACCCTACTAAATCTCCTTGTCAAAGTCCTTGTAAATAGAAACCTTTCAATTTCCCTTATAGAGTAAAGTCTAGTGGATCATGGCCCTGAGATTTAGTGAACATATTTCCAGTGTTTCAAAGTTGATCTATAATCCCTCGATAAAGATGTTTACTGTTTAAGAAATTTATTATCAATCGGCATGAGTTTTTGAAATGATTAAAAATTTGGATTTTCAGTCCCAAAGGGGGATAAATGTTTTCTTTAAATAGTGGATCTGGACTGAGACGCAAGTCCTTTCCACACTTATATTATAGGCTTAAAAGTTGCCTAGGGATCCCATTAATGTTTTAGAAACCAGCGAGATTCGGGATTACTTCGCGGTTGATCACCGACTGTAATCCGTAGCGTCATAAAATGGTTTTTGATTAAGAAATGATTTTGGAAATGTTTTGATACAAATAAATGATGCCATCGTCCAAAAGTTCATCTCTTGTTATTATTAGCTATATCTTCACGTTGTTATTCTTTTAAATATATCTCGATTTATGTTTTGTATCGTATTATTTAGCACTTGTTGAGCATTTGGCTCACTACTTGCTTTCACCCTGATATTTCAGTTTGCAGATATAGTTAGATTCAAGCAGACCGCGTGTAAGACTTGTGATGCCGATGCGTATGTTTGAGCTCAGGTAGGATAAGAGATAGTTTTGTGTGAGGACTCATTATTAAAACCAGTTGTAATAATTAGTAGTGTTGGGCTATTCCAAACCCTAAACTGTAAGATCCTGGATTCGGTTGTATTTACTTTCTTTTATTTATTGTAATAGTTATATATTATGTATTGTTAAGTTGGGGGTGTGACAGGTTTTGGTATCAGAGCTACGGTTTAGAGTCCCTGGACAGCCCAAATAGGTTATAGGATATATGTATAAGTTATAGATATTATGCGAGAGAGTAGGTAAGTAAATTTATTATTAATACTCCTCTTATATATCTATGTATGGTTTATCAGAAAAGGGCGCACTCCTCGTCATCCTCTAGGTTGGATGACACTATTGCTTTCTCCGTGTATGTTGAGTTGAGGCGCGAGTTTGACATGCTTCAGGGCAAGTACGACCGACTGATAGACCGATTGAAGAACGTGTATCCGGACAGCCGAAACTATGAAGGGAAGCCTAAGGAGCAGATGACTGCGAGACTTGAGAATTTGGTTCAGTACGTCAACACTAAGCTTGAGGAGATGCCATCCCACCGAGACCGTACCAGCCAGTATATCATCCAGATGGTGGCGGATGAGCTCCAGAGTATTGTGAAGATGCTTCGAGAAGAAAAGACTACTAAACCCCGTTCCGATGGAATGAAGCCTTAGTTCTTTCCATTATTTACCTTTCATGTTGTTATCGGACTATGTAGAACTCCCTGTTGTTCTTTAAATAAGCATATTATTCCTAAATTCAGACCTTATTCTAATCTTGATGTATTGTGACCTTAAATTTCAATGCACTATCGTTCCATTTGCTTTCAATTGTTTATTTTACGCCTTTATATGCATCACCCTATTTGTTCAATTTGAAACTCAACCTCATATGTGAATGAGAATGCCATGTGACACCCTCAAATTATTTCATTATTCATACCTGTTTTGACGTAACTCTTATTTCAGGACCATGCCACCCAAAAAGAAGAACCCAACAACCACATCTACCACAGATCCAAATATTCTTCGATTACTGGAAACCTTACAACAGCAAACAAACGCTATAGCTCAACAACAACTAACTCTTCAACAACAATTTGAAAACCAAGATAATCATGAACCACACCAACCACCTGATCTACCAGTACCACCTCGATAAGTTGTTACTTTCAAGGCTTTTCAGAATGTGAATCCACCTACATTTTATGATACCACTGATCCAGTAATAGCAAACACATGGATTAAGGAAATGGAATGAGCTTTTGAATTGGTACAGTTAGGAGACGATCAGAAGACACCATATGCTACTTACTTCCTGAAGGGCGAAGTCATCTATTGGTGGGATTCAGTAAAAGCTATGGAAGCAAATCAGCAAGTTTCTTGGGAAAGATTTAAGAAGTTATTTCTGGAAAAGTATTACCCTAAGTACATGCAGAATTAGATGGAGCTTAAATTTCTTGAATTGAAGCAAGGGAGTATGTCTGTACTGGAGTATGAGAAGAAGTTCACAGAATTGTCAAGGTTTGTGACAAAGTATACCAGCAGTGAGGAGGAAAAAGCAAAGAGATTTCAACAAGGATTAGAGTCTTTGATCAGAGATAAAGTGGCTATGTTTGAGCTTGATACTTATGCAGACATAGTGCAGAAGGCTGCTCTGATTGAGAGTAATGGGATGCAGTCAAAGAAGGAAAGGGATAAAAAGAAGAGAAAGGTTCCATTCTATGGAGAAAAGTCTGAAGCAGGAAATTCACAAGACATGAATATGAAGAAGATTGGATTCCATAAAGGCGGAAATTTTGAAAACAAGGGAAATTTGAGCAAAAGGCAAGAATCAAAGGGGAACAACCAGGAAAGCCAAGGACAAGTTGGAGAAAACATATTTCAGAGACCAGAATACAAGTATTGTGGAAGAAGGCACCCCGGAGTGTGTAATAAGTTGAGCATGACATGCTATAGGTACAACCAGAAGGGACATTTGGCAAACGAGTGTAAGATGCCGAAGCCGGGAGTTACATGCTACAAGTGTGGAAAGACTGGACACATAGCTAGGGAGTGCAAGTCAACTGGACCAGTCAAAGCTCTGATGAACGTGGCAAGTACTAGTGCAAGCATGCCAGCTTAGGTATTGACCTTACCTCCACCACCTACAATAACTCCGCAAGCAACAGCAAGGACATTTGATTTAAAAATGAAGGACGCTGTTCAGAACTCTGAGGTGATAGCAGGTACACTTTTACTAAATAATGTCGAAGCTAAAGTATTGATTGATTCGGGAGCGACGAGATCTTTCATATCAGAAACTTTTGTTGATAAACTTCAATGTGATAAAATGGTTATGAACGAGGTAGTGAATGTGGTAATTGCAAACTAAGAGAAGATTCCTGTGAGTCAGCTCTGTCCAAAGTGTGAGATTGATATTTCAGGGTATAAATTTTCAGCCGACTTGATGCTCTTCAAGTTGGGAGAGTTTGATATAATTTTAGGCATGGATTGGTTAGGGAAGAATAACGCCCAGATTAATTGTAAGTCCAAGAAGGTGTATTTAAAGACGAAGAGTGGAGAGAAAGTAGTATTTAAGGGACAGAGGCAAGAGCAACTATTTCTTACAATTGTTCAGGCTAAGAAGTTACTTAGGAAAGGTTGCGAGTCGTTCATAGCTTATATAGTGGATTTAGAAAAGGACAACCCCAGTATAGAAGATATTCCTGTAGTCAACGAATTCCCAGATGTGTTTCCAGACGAACTACCAGGCTTCCGCCAGATCGACAAATCGAGTTCGAGATCAACCTTGCTCCGGGCACGGAACCAGTTTCGAAGGCCCCATATAGGATGGCACCAGCAGAAATGAAAGAGTTGGCGAGCCAGCTACAAGAATTATTGGACAAAGGAGTGATACGGCCAAGTACGTCACCATGGGGAGCACCTGTTCTGTTCATAAAGAAGAAAGATGCAAGTATGCGGTTATGTATAGATTATCGGGAGTTGAATAAGGTGACGATTAAGAACCGTTACCCGCTACCAAGAATAGATGACCTATTTGATCAGCTGAAAGGAGCAAAGTGCTTTTCAAAGATTGACTTGAGATCATGATACCATCAATTAAAGATCAAAGAAGAAGATATTCCAAAGACAGCATTTAGGACAAGATACAGAAATTATGAATTCTTAGCAATGCCTTTTGGATTGACTAACGCCCCGACAACATTTATGGATCTGATGAATCGAGTATTTAAAAAGTATTTGGATAACTTCGTAGTGGTGTTCATTGATGACATCCTTATTTATTCAAAGTCGGAAGAAGAACATAAGCAGCATCTATGGATAGCATTGGAGATACTCCGACAAGAGAAGTTGTATGCCAAGTTTTCTAAATGTGAGTTTTGGTTAAAGGAAGGTTAATTTTTGGGACACGTCATTGGAGATGAAGGAGTTAAAGTAGATCCAGCAAAGATTGAGGCAATTATGAGTTGGGAGAAGCCAAAGACACCTACGGAAGTGCGAAGTTTTCTAAGATTGGCAGGGTATTATAGAAGATTTGTCAAGGATTTTTCGAAAATCGCCATGCCATTAACTAAGTTAACCAGGAAGAATCAGAAGTTCGAATGGAATGCAGAATGTGAGGATAGCTTTCAAGAGTTGAAGTAGAGGTTGGTATCAGCTCTGGTGTTAGTACTACCAGACGACCAAGGAAACTTTGTCATTTTCAGTGATGCTTCACATAAAGGATTAGGCTGTGTGCTGATGCAACACAATAAGGTGATCGCGTATGCGTCAAGACAGTTAAAACCGCATGAATTGAAGTACCCTACGCATGACTTGGAACTAGCCGCTATAGTATTCGCACTTAATATTTAGAGACATTACCTCTACGGAGAAAAGTGTGAGATCTACACGGATCACAAGAGTTTAAAGTATATTTTCACTCAGAAGGACCTCAATATGAGGCAAAGGAGATGGTTGGAACTAATTAAGGACTATGATTGTTCGATAAATTATCATCCTGGAAAGGCGAACGTGGTAGCTGATGCTTTGAGTAGGAAGGAAAGATTAAATATGATAGCAACACCAAATCAATTGTCTGAAGAGATTAAGAGATTTGAATTGGAACTTTGTGATTGTGGAATAGTTGAAGAGGTTTGTCGTACAATGACTTTTCAGCCGACATTATTGGAAAAGATAAGAAAATGTCAGGAGGAAGTAATGAAGAAAGAGAAAAATCAGGTAACTGGAGAAGCGATTGGTACTCAAAGCGATGAGCAGGGTATACTAAGGTTTTCCTTAAGAATTTGGATTCCTCATGTACCTGAATTGAAGAATGAGATTTTGCAAGAACCCACAATTCAAGATTTTCAATCCATATCGAGATTTGAAGCAGAACTTTTGGTGGCCAAACATGAAGCGAGAGGTGGCAAAATGGATTACGAAGTGTTATACTTGTTAGAAAGTGAAGGCAGAACATCAACGACCAAGCGGATTAATTCAGCCCCTGAAGATCCCAGAATAGAAATGGGAAAATATTGCTATGGACTTTACAGTGGGACTACCGCGAATGAAATCCGGACATGACGTTATATGGGTTATAGTTGATCGCCTTACGAAGTCAGCGCATTTTCTTCCAATTAATGAGAAGTCATCATTGGAGAGGTTGGTTCATCTGTATGTGCGTGAAATCGTACTAAGACATGGAGTACCCGTATCGATAGTTTCAGACAGAGATCCCCGATTTAACTTGAGATTCTGGAAGCAATTTCAAGAGAGTCTTGGCACGAAGCTGAACATGAGTACGGCGTATCACCCGCAGACTGATAGTCAGAGCGAAAGGACAATTCAAACAATCGAAGACATGTTGCGCAGTTGTGCAATCGATTTTGCAGGAAGTTGGGATGACCACTTGCCATTAGTAGAATTCTCCTATAACAACAACTATCACTCCAGTATTGGCATGCCACCATACGAAGCTTTATACGGACGGAAATGTAGATCACCGACAAGTTGGGATGAAGTAGGAAAAGGAAAGATTCTAGGCTCGGAATTGGTACAACAGTTGCATGAGACAGTCAAATTAATTCAGAAAAGGTTGCTTGCTGCTCAAGATAGACAGAGAAAGTATGCGGATCCAGCGCGTAAGGATGTTAGATTCCAAGTAGGCGAAGCCATTTTCCTGAAGGTGTCACCAAGGAAAGGGTTGTCTAGATTTGGCAAGAAAGGGAAGTTAGCACCTAGATACATAGGTCCTTTTGAAATTTTGAGTCAACTAGGGAAGGTGGACTACGAGTTAGCCTTACCACCTCAGTATCAGCATGTGCATAATGTGTTCCATGTGTCATTGCTTAAGAAGTACAATCCTAATGCCAACCATGTGATAGAATATGAACCTGTAAAAATTCAGGCAGACCTGTCATTTGTGGAGCAACCTGTCAAATTACTCGACTAGCAAGTAAAGAGTCTTAGGAATAAGTCGGTAAAGTTAGTAAAAGTACTTTGGAGGAACCCCAAGGTCTAAGAATTAACCTGGGAGTTAGAGCCTGATATGCATTCCCGGTATCCTCATCTGTTCTCTGAGATTCTGGGGACAGAATCCTTTAAGGGGGAGAGGATGTTACGACCGGCATTTTATGCAATATTATTTGTGAACTTTGTATAATATTAGAGCCGATTATATATATACGTAATGATTGTACGTTTGTGTGAATGGAATTTGCTGCATTATAAGTTGCTTTATGTAGAATATAAATTTTTCAAAGCAAGAGTTTTATTAATTACCCTTATTTTTATTTTATAAGGAATATTCTAAACCTTGGAAAATTTTCTTTTAAAAGTTATTTCATTCCCAAATTTCAATAGTGATCTCATAAAATTTCTAAAAATCCAAGTTATTTTATGGTATAAATTTTATAATTTTTGAACCTTTATTTTATTTTATAAAAATAAATCTTTGAAAATTTGTTTGTTAATAATTAGCAAATTACATGGAAACCCTTGCATGCAAATCACTCTTCCATTCTATTAAAGGGCAAATGAGACATTTCCAACCCCACTAACTCACCTTTTGTTAGCCAAATTACAACATTAACCTTGCATGCAAAATGGCCTAACTTTAGTTAGAGGTTATTCTTGTACAGTCTTATTTTCACTCATTTCTTTTAGTCAATCAAAAGCATAAAACCAAGCACAAAATATGAGAATCATTTCATTCACTCCACACTCCACCCTCATCTCACCTCCCTCTCCTCCTTGCTCTCGGCCGAGAACCCCATCCCCACTCCCTTCTATTTTTTTCCATTCCATTCTCATCTTCCCTAGTGTAATTCCCCTACCTACATTTATTTTATATTTTTCCCAAGATTTTTGTGAATGGGAGATGAAGTTTCATGGTTGCATGTGTAGCTTTTGTGTGATCTCCAAAAAGAAACTCTTGATTCTTGTAAATTTAAGAGCTCTCTATGAGATACATTTCATATATGTTTTAAACAAGTGTTTTATGGAAAAACCATGCTTTAAAAACCTTTGCATGCTACTTAAATTTCACTATATTATCATGATTAACCATGCATGCTAGTTTTAAGATGTTAATATGATGATCAACCATGTTGTGTATGCTACTCTTCTCGAATTCATGTTTTCATGTTTAAAATTCCATAAATTCAAATTATGTGTACTTGAAATAGATTGTTTCCATGATATATTGCTTAATAATAGTTAAGAGAAGATATATTTCATGATTATTAAGGTTGGGTAATAGGTTCAAGTCAATATTTCAAGAATTTAAACTCTATGTTTAGCCGAAACCTTGTTAAGTGTTTTCCATGAGTTGCATGTTATATTTTTTATTTGGATGTCGGTGTTTTAGGGTATGGATGATCTCCACTCCTGTTGAGGCACTATTTTAGGATATTGATGCATTAGGTTTTCTAAGGTAAAGGTTGGATGCTTAGTTAATAAGTGGGAGTTAAGGTGGAAAGGGTTTGGTTTGTGTTTGCATTTTTCCAGAATGTTGCACTAGTTTGTGGGGAAGTTTTGAATGGGCATTTGTTGTGCACTTTGAGGCCCAAGCCACCAGAAGCTAGCACTAGGAGTATGCAATAGGTTTTAGGTGTTTGTTGGAGGTTTGTAAGACGTTTGGTTAGGTGCACGACTGCAATCACAAAATCTATCCAGCAGGGGACAGTTTTGTTGCAACTTAGAAATGGGAAGTTTTGACCATGTCATAGGTAGGCCCTCATTAGGCCCTATTGGGCCTTAGTTAGAGGGAGTGTCAGAGAAGTTTTTCCAGTCATATTGCGTAGGATTTGAGTTAGAATAATATGTCACAAGTTAGTTCAAGTTAGAACCTTTTCTGCCCAGAAAAACAGGGGAACCATGGACTATAAGCTGAGGCCTAGGAAGGCCCAAGCTAGGCCCTTGAGCCACATCAAGTTTGGGAAATGCCTTATGATCAGAAGAGTCTAGTGTAGAAGGTTTGGAGGTAAACTTGTAGTGTAAGAGTGTCTAATATACCCAAAAAACCTTAGGTGTCATTCTGAAATTTACCATAATGAGCACTTTCACTTACCACATAGTTTTAGAGCACTTATGAGTGAGGCCTAGGTTGACCACTATAGTTGCAAGATAGCATAAAGTCAGTAGAGTGAAAGGACCAAGTAAGGGTCAATAGTGTAATATCCGGGATATATCGTGTAATTATTTTTGCTATTATATAATTATTATATGTGTACAGTATCTGTTCTGTGAGTTAATTGTTAAATGTTATCTGTACTTGGATATTCGAAAATAATATTAATTGAGTATTTTAATTTTTATATGTCCAAACTAAAATATAGATAATTGTCATATCTTCCTAATTATTTTTTATGGATTTATAAGAATCATCTGAAATTTCTAAAAAAAAATTCCGAGTATTTAAAATCTATTTTATAAAAACGGGAACCAACCGACGTCATCCGTTGTTATGTTTTTAGAACCGGAAACTTTTCCGAGAACTCCTTCCTAACCTAATTGTAATATTCCGAGCATATTCCATGTTTCGACTTTTTCGATCCGGCGTACGGTTTGTCCTGCGCGGGTCCCGGCGCAACATTTTCGATACAATATTCGTTTCGGTAAATAAATAAAACTCGTATTTTCGAGAAACGGGAGCTTTTTATTAAACTATCACAATTATCACCTCGTAATACGTGTAACCAGGTGCTGAGACCAAGACCGCAGTACAAATTGTACTGATTTGGATAATTATCTCGAAAACCGATACCGTTTGGATCAGTTTTTACAAATAAACGTACCATTTTATATCCGAAATGATCCAACGAGATACTAATTTTCCGTAATTATAAATAACCTTTTACCGTATTTTATTTCGTATCAAAATCATTTGCAGATAGTTAATTCTATAATTTTCAGAGAAAAACCCTAATTACATAAACTGTTCTAAGAATCAAACAGCAAAACGAAGGCGTTACCGATCTCTGTTTTCAAAGCTTGAGTAACCAAAACGAAGGATTTGAAGTGTTTTATCAGATTCTGAGCTTTGTTTCACTGCAGAACCAAAGGTTTATTTTCTGAAAATTTATTTATTTTCAAATTAAAATTATTAAAAATATGAATTTTTGTTCGGATGATTGTTTGTATGATTTGATGATTGCATGTTGTAGAGCTTGTTTTCCTGATGATTTTCATATGGCATACGTCTGATTTGGAGTTCAATAACATGTTCAAATTTGAGTTTGATTTTCGAATTTTAAAATTAGGGTTTATAACCCGTATGAATGTTCTTAATTGAAATTTGGGGGTTTCTTATTCTGTGATAGATTGATGTTGTGTTATAGTGGGTTGTGTTCTCTGTGAAATTTGCAATCTAGTCGTATAAGTTTCATGAATCAATGAGGTCTGTAAAAGAGGGAGTTAGGTTTTAAAGTTTTCGTCGAACTCGCCGGAAACCGGCGAGATTCTTGATCATTTTCCGGCTAATTCCGGGATGATTAGAATGAATTGATGGCATGGTTGTGTTCCTTATGAAGTATAGATTAAATCTGGAGTTTGTGGTGGTGGGAGGAGGCCGGAGTTGAGTTCTCCGGCGAACCCGACTATTTTCCGGCGAAGGGCTGGAAAATTGCAGTTTAGTACCCCAACTTTTGAAAACGATGAAGTTCAGTCCCTGAACTTTCCAGAGTTTGCAAAAGTTGGATTCCTGTTTTAAAAATGTTTAAAAATCATATTTCCTATTTATTTTTATTATAAAAATTCATTTTTAATTTCTGAAAATTCTAAAAATTAGTATTTTAATTCCGAAAATTATTTTTAATTCAAAAATAAATCTGAATTAATTTTAGTTAATTTAATTGATTAATTGGTCAATTAATTCGAATATTAATTGATTAATTGATCTAATTAATTATTAATTGATTTTAATTACTTATTTAATTAGATTTAATTATTTAGAAATGATTTAAAAATTCCGAAAAATAGTTTTGAGCTTTAAAATATTATTCTAAATTATTTTCAAGGCTCGATAATTATTCTAAAATTATTTCGGAGCCAGAATTGGCCAACCGAACCCTGTTTATTACTCCAAAATTGATCCAACGACCCGTTTTAATTCCGAAAAATGTTTTAAAAATCATTTTAAGTAACCGAAAGCCTGTTTATGACCCGAGACTTCTTTATAAATGGGATGGCATTGATTATTTAACGTGTTATGTGTTATATGTGACTTCTTGGTTGACTGTCGGTCTATATGTTCGGTGATTACTTGTTTATAGCGTAACTTTCAATCCGTTAATCGGATTTGAGTAAAACGAAGGGTAGATAGAAGTGTATGTCGAATAGAATGGTATGAGTTAAATATTAATAGATACTTATGATGCCTAGCGGAGTAAGCAAGGCGTAAGAAAGAGAAGAAGGTGATCAGAATATAGAATTGACATGTAGAAAATACCGCAAGTGATCAGAGGATAGAAGCGAGGCATAAGAGAAACAGACGAGTGATTGTTGAATGGGGTCATTAGACAAGTACAAGTGAAGTTGAAATCGATTATGATAAGGCAAGTATTTCTAAACCCTTCTCAAAATACAATGCAAATATTTCTAAATTCTCTGGTGACATATTGTTAATACCCAAAATAGTTTTGTTTTATACTGTACACATTTTGAATCCTTCAGCCTTGAACCTGAGCCATATCATTTGATCTTTGAACCGGAAACCTTATTCTTTGTAAACCATTTCTTGTTGATTTACCAGATACTAAACCACACAAATAAGATACTACTCCACAAATATATATCCATCATATATACCAAACAGTGGAACAGAATTGTTTACATACCCTTTTATGTATTTTGACATACCCTTTTTGGTAACTATGAACTTTTACCATGCTCTTTTACAAATGTTTTATGGTTATTGATTATGATCTGGTTTTATTGAACTCTATTGTTTATCACATTGAAATGCTTTAGAATTGGATAGTTTTCTTTGTGTGGACCAGATTCGTGGTCAGACCATATCGATGGTCAAGTTAGGCCAATGTGTGCCTTGGATCCAGTAGTTAGAGCAGTGTTGTGTGCTTTGCTCGGGGTTAGTGCGTGACTGATCAGCAGCCTAACCTTGGTTTTAAAAACTTAAAATGAATATCCAATTCTATTGACTGTTTAACAGGAAACTTGATTCTTTTGAATCACCTCGTTTATTATTGTTTAACCTCAATTATTGGTAATATGACTTGCTGAGCTAGTTAGCTCACTCTTGCGAATCTTTTTATGTATTCTACAGTTAAGAAGAATACGGTCGATAGCGAGGTTTCCCAGTTCAATGTTCGAGCTAGGATTCCAGATTATGATTGATCGAGCTAGCAAGGTTGAAGAATAATTTATTTATTTTTATCAGTTGTAAATTAAATTAGTTGGGATATGGTACGTTGTAATAAAAGTTATGGTGGTGGCTTGTTTTTATACTTTAACCTGTTGCGATCCGCGGTTATGTAAAGCAGGGTCATTATAAATAATATTTTTATATATACAGGTTTATATATTGATTATGTGTTGTGGACCCCAAACTTCTGACCCGGGTTTGGAAGACGCCACAGGTTGGTATCAGAGCTACATGTTATAAGTCACTGAAACAAGCCTAGATTTTCGGGATTGGGTAGAGGGTTAGGATTAGGAATAGGAAATAGAAAGATAGGTTATTATGAGGTATAGTGCGACTGTATAGTAGGTCTCCGGCACGGTTCGTGTTGCGATTCGGGATTCTTGACTAGCGACGTGATATCCAGGCAACGACAATGGCAGATCCTGATTTCCCTGCATCAACTGATCGTTTGGAATCTTCCGTTTAAAGATCGTCATCTTCTCTCAGATTCGATTTGCGCCTTGATCTTCCATCAGTATTAGCGGTATTACCTTCTGTTATGATAGTTGAGCTTATCCAAGTTATTCAACGCTATTTTATCATCTCTCGATATGAGACTACCTATTCAAGAACCTTCATTTGCTTATTCTTGTTCTTTTGAACATTCAACTATGAATGTATCTTTTCTGTCTATTATACACCATATTCTACATCCTTAGTTTAAAAACCTTTCCAACGAAACAACAGCGTTTGCGAGAAGGGACGCGATAGCGGCAGTAAACGGTGAGTATTGAGATATAAATTAAGGTGAGAAGGAGTTTAGAAAGAAGATTCAAGTGTTCTGGAGGATGGCTATATCCGGTTAAAAGAAGCTATTAGTAATTAGGCCACTCATGACTAGCTTGTGAAATGAAGTAGAAAAGTGTTGAAAAGAGAGAGTTAGAGGAGATTAGGGATCTGAAGATTTCTTGAGATTAGAAAATGGTGTTGTAATGATGTGATAAACATTTTAACAAGATGATGTGACATTAGCTGACTTGTTGACTATGGGATAATCTGTTCCACTCAATGATTGCAAAGTGGTTAACGGGAGTACTACCAGTATGGGAGCCTTAATGTGAAGCTACGAATAAGATAACGTGCAACGACATTGGAAGTTTTCATTGATTACGGAAAGTAATAGACCTAATGAAGGAAAGGAGATAAATGAAAGTGAATGGATCTTTGGGTGATCATTTCTTTAACTTGGTATCTGGTCATAAGAAGGAAAACAACCAACTCATACAGTAAGAACAACCGGAGGTGTGATTTTCAAAATTTTCAAAATTTTTAACAAGTTTTCGAAAAAGATTTTTCCTCACAAAATTTCTAAAACCCTTTTTGAATAAAATAAGTTTTAAACCTTGGTTGTCAAGTTACTACTTGAGTTTATTATTTGTTAAAAGACCCGGATTATCTGGAAGGATGTTGTTTCAGACTCAGTATTGTTAATTCGGAGAACGAGGTAACCTGCGATTATGAAGAAGTGAGTGCAAGTATTGTCTGATAGGATTAACAACAGAACTAGGGTACAGAATAACTATTCATCCAATTACTGGGATTATCAGAGTTCGAAGAATTCATTGATTAAACGGAAACCTGAGCATGACCGAAGAAGATTGGGAAAATTTCCAGACTTTTCTAAAGAAAGAATATTATTAATAAAATGATCGTTATGTTGAATGATTTACGGTTATTCCAAATTAAAAAGAGGAAACTAAAGGTTATCTGATAAGAACGCCATTATGATCAAATTGTTAAAGTATTATACGTGTAGGTGTGACGTTATAGACGCGAGACTTAACGAGTAAGAATCTACCATAATGCTTAGTTGCGAAGGCATTTTAGCATACTTCTAAAGTTGTTATGTGATACAATTGGGAAATGATTGAGCAAGCTCGAAAGATGAATACAAGTGAAATGTGGATGGTGACCAATGGTACCATCCTCGTCCTCAACATTACAGCGTATATTCCTTTTTAATTCCTAAAATGTCTGAACTCCTTTTCTTAATAAATTCTTTTGGATAATATCAAAAAGAAGGATTTTGCATTCCTTTCAAATTTAATTGTTCCCCTCGGGTTTTGTTTTCTGATTGGGACAAACAGTGTTATGATGAGACACTTTGTCGGAATGACGAAGAGTCGGGTGGGACGCCACCTAATCATTTGTTGTATGCCATACAGTATGAAAGACTGGCCATCTTAAGTACCAATGTGGTTGTCTCATTCATATTCAAATCATTACTTCTTCTTTCTTTTCAACTCTAAGTTTATTAAAATTGTGAATCCTTCTCGTTGTTTTGTTGTACCTTGTTCTTTGCGAGAGCTTTTTAAACAAAAGTCAACATATTATACACCCAGCGAGCAAAGTCTCATCTACCTCTCATGCATGGAAAGGAAACAAGGGCATATGGTGAGAATTGCAAATCACTGGCCCTAGCCAGGGATGCATTACGAGTCAAAGGAATCTACTTCAATAAGGGATACATCTCCAAGAACGAGAATTTGCGATATGTTATTTAGAATATGGATGTGATGACGTGGAAGATTATTGCGGATACCTTATGTGTTAAAGTATTGAAAGATGTGGGAGCAATTGGATCGTATAGCTCTCAAGGTTTTATTAATAAGATGAATTATCCTGTCGAATCAATAAGTTATGACTAAAGGAATAGCAAGTTAAGAATGTGCAGTTATTAAATAAGTAAGTACCAATGGCGGAATCGATATTTCTGGCAATAAGCTGTGAAAAATTGATATCATTTGAGATAAGAGGATTTGACATTATTCTAAGAAGTGGATTAACTATTCAAGTGTGATGCCCAGGTAGACCGTCGTGATGGAAGATAGTTCTGAAAACGCCAAATGAGAACATGAAGAAGTTTAAAGGATAAAGGAAACTAAAGAACTTGTTAAGAACGATTTAAGATTACAGCGACCAGAATATAAGTGCTATGGCGATTATAAATAAGAGTCAGGAGTAAACCGAACTTGAAGATTTTACAGTCTCAAGATATGTTTCCAGATGAGTTACCAATATTTCCTTTAGATAAAGAAAATGCATTTATGATTGATGTGGCACCTGAAATGAAGCCAGTGTCCAAAGCCCCGCACAGAATGGTACCAGATAAAATAAAGAAGTTACCAAAGGAAACGTAGGAGATAAATAGAAGAAAAAGCAACTGGACCTAGCGTACCCTTTAAAGTGCCCTAGCACGATGTGTTAATAAGAAAGATGAAAGTGTGAGATAATATGTTAACGAAAGCTCAACAAGGTTACTCTCAAGAGCAGATATCTGTTATCTCGAACCAATGATTTGTTTAATTAAATGAACGAAGCAAGGTATTTTTATAAGATTGATTTGAGACTGGGTATATTACCAAGTGAAAATTTAACTTATGGACGTATCAAAGATAATTTTCAGAACTCAGTACTGTTGTTATAAAATTCTAGAAATGTTAGTGGGATGAACTGATATACCAGTGATATTTAAATTTGATGAGTAGAATTTTGAAGGAAGAATTTGGATAAGATATACATGTGTTAATTAAGAAGAACCATGCAACCTATACAATGATAGCTGAGGAGTCAAAGAAGAAAGAAGTGGTATAAAAAGAGTTTACCAGGTGAAAACTTTAATGGCAGGAGGTATAATTCTTAGTATAGACAGTCTGTAAGGAGGAGAAAAAAGGGGATTCAGCAAAAAATTTGAAGATAGTATGAATAAAGAAAGACCAGAAGCACCAACAAAAGTAAGAAGTTTTATCATGGGCCGGTTATTATTGGAAATTTGTGCAAGATTTCTTGAAAGTTGTAATATTCGAGATGAAGTTAACGAGGAAAAGCAAGAAGGTTATATGAAATGGAAAAGGGTGATGAAAGTTTTGTGGAGTTAAATGAAAGAATGGTTACAACACCTATTTTATCACTTTGAAAGCATCAGGGAGATTTGGTAGTTTATAGTGATACTTCTCGTAAGGGAATAGGATGTGTGTTGACGCAAAACAATAAAGTTATTGCATATGCATCCAGACAACCGAAACCTTATGAGCAGAAGTACCCTACTCATAACTGGGGATTAAAAGCAACAATAATATTTGTTTTGAAAGATTGGGAAATATTATAAGTATAGAGAAAGATGTGAGATATATACGGACCACAAGAGTTGAAGTATGAACTCTCGAGGAAAAGTAAACGTAGTTGCAAGAGATGAGCAAGAAGGAGAGAGAATGAACATAGAGACTGTACGAGAAGAATTATCTATGGAATTCTAGAAGTTGGAATTGGAAGTCAGAGTGCATAATCCAAAAATGAGTAAGAATGTATAAGTATAACTTTTCAATCAGAATTGTTAGAAAAGATAAAGAAGTGTCAGGAAGAGGTAATGAATCAGGATATAAATCATTTAGTATGGGAAGAATAGTGCACGCAAAAAGGACGATTAAGGTATTCTTAGGTTTTCTTCTAGAACTTGGATTCCACCAGTGATGGAATTGAAGGATGAAATTTTACAGGCAGCTCATAATTCGAGGTATTCAATCCATTCAGGGAGTACCAAGATGTATAGAGATTTAAAGGAAATTATAGGTGGTTAGATATGAAGCGGGGAATTGCAGAATGAATTAGCAGATGTTATATATGTCAACAGAGTTAAAGTAGAGCATCAGAGATCAAGTGGATTGTTACAGTCATTGGAAGTTCCAGAGTGGAAGTGGGAGCATATCACCATGGATTTCATAGTTGGGGTTACCAAGCACAAAAAAAAAACTAATCATGAAAGAATAATCCAGACAATAGAAGACTTATTACGTATTTGTGCTATTGATTTCAAAGGAAATTGGGGCGAGCATTTACCTCTGATAGAATTTGCTTGCAACAACAGTTATCACGCTAGTATCGGGATGTCACCCTAAGAAGCCCTTTATGGACGCAAATACAGATCTCTAGTGTATTAAGACGGAGCAGTAGAGCGTAAAATACTTGGATCTGAATTAGTACAGCAGACAAAGGAAGTTATTGAAGTTATCCAGAAGAGATTGATAGCCATACCAGACCGTCAAAGGAAATAAACAGATCAATCAAGGAAAGACATGGAATTCGAAGAAGGAAGCTTAATACAACTGAAAGTAGCGCCGTGGAAGGGATTAACGAGGTTTGGAAAGAAAGAAAAACCGAGCCTAAGATATGTCGGACCTTTTGAAATCTTAAAGCACGTTGGCAAAATAGCTTTCGAGTTAACGTTACCTCCGCACATGGAGCATATTCATAATATTTTTCACATATCAATGCTTAAGAAATATAATCCAGACTCCAGGCATGTAATAGAATATGAGCCAATAGAGCTTCAGGCAGATTTGTCATATGTAGAGAATCTGGTAGAGATTCTAGAGAATAGAGAGAAAATATTGAGAAATAAAGTGGTAAAGTTAGTAAGAGTATTGTGGAGAAACCCAAAGGTTGAAGAGTCAACCTGGGAGTTAGAAAGTGATATGAGCGAAAAGTACCCTCATTTGTTTTCTTAGGAGATTCTGAGGACAGAATTCTTTTAAGGGGGGAAGGATGTAATATCCAGGATATATCGTGTAATTATTTTTGCTATTATACAATTATTATGTGTGTACAGTATCTGTGAGTTAATTGTTAAATGTTATCTGTACTTGGATATTCAAAAATAATATTAATTGAGTATTTTAATTTTTATATGTCCAAAATAAAATATAGATAATTATAATATCTTCCTAATTATTTTTATGTTGGTTTATGGATTTATAAGAATCATCTGAAATTTCTAAAATCTTTTTCCGAGTATTTAAAATCTATTTTATAAAAACGGGAACCAACCGACGTCATCCGTTGTTACATTTTTAGAACCCGAAACTTTTCCAAGAACGCCTTCCTAACCTAATTGTAATATTCCGAGCATATTCCATGTTTCGACTTCTTCGATCCGGCGTACGGTTTGTCCTGTGCGGGTCCCGGCGCAATATTTTCGATACAATATTTGTTTCGGTAAATTAATAAAACTCGTATTTTCGAGAAACAGGAGCTTTTTATTAAACTATCACAATTATCACCTCGTAATACGTATAACCAGGCGCTAAGACCA
Source organism: Apium graveolens (assembly GCF_009905375.1). Lineage (NCBI taxonomy): Eukaryota > Viridiplantae > Streptophyta > Magnoliopsida > Apiales > Apiaceae > Apium > Apium graveolens. The sequence continues at coordinate 167,003,816 of NC_133651.1, forward strand.
AGACCGCAGTACAAATTGTACTGATTTGGATAATTATCTCGAAAACCGATACCGTTTGGATCAGTTTTTACAAATAAACGTACCATTTTATATCCGAAATGATCCAACGGGATACTAATTTTCCGTAATTATAAATAACCTTTTACCGTATTTTATTTCGTATCAAAATCATTTACAGATAGTTAATTCTATAATTTTTAGAGAAAAACCCTAATTACATAAACTGTTCTAAGAATCAAACAGCAAAACGAAGGCGTTACCGATCTCTGTTTTCAAAGCTTGAGTAACCAAAACGAAGGATTTGAAGAGTTTTATCAGGTTCTGAGCTTTGTTTCACTGCAGAACCAAAGGTTTATTTTCTGAAAATTTATTTATTTTCGAATTAAAATTATTAAAAATATGAATTTTTGTTCGGATGATTGTTTGTATGATTTGATGATTGCATGTTGTAGAGCTTGTTTTCCTGATGATTTTCATATGTCATACGTCTGATTTGGAGTTCAATAACATGTTCAAATTTGAGTTTGATTTTCGAATTTTAAAATTAGGGTTTATAACCCGTATGAATGTTCTTAATTGAAATTTGGGGGTTTCTTATTCTGTGATAGATTGATGTTGTGTTATAGTGGATTGTGTTCTCTGTGAAATTTGCAATCTAGTCGTATAAGTTTCATGAATCAATGAGGTCTGTAAAAGAGGGATTTAGGTTTTAAAGTTTTCATCGAACTCGCCGGAAACCAGCGAGATTCTTGATCATTTTCCGGCTAATTCCGGGATGATTAGAATGAATTGATGGCATGGTTGTGTTCCTTATGAAGTATAGATTAAATCTGGAGTTTGTGGTGGTGGGAGGAGGCCGGAGTTGAGTTCTCCGGCGAACCCGATTATTTTCCGGCGAAGGGCTGGAAAATTGCAGTTTAGTACCCCAACTTTTGAAAACGATGAAGTTCAGTCCCTGAACTTTCCAGAGTTTGCAAAAGTTGGATTCCTGTTTTAAAAATGTTTAAAAATCATATTTCCTATTTATTTTTATTAAAAAAATTCATTTTTAATTTCTGAAAATTCTGAAAATTAGTATTTTAATTCCGAAAATTATTTTTAATTCAAAAATAAATCTGAATTAATTAGTTAATTAATTTCAGTTAATTTTTAATTGATTAATTGGTCAATTAATTCGAATATTAATTGATTAATTGATTTAATTAATTATTAATTGATTTTAATTACTTATTTAATTAGATTTAATTATTTAGAAATGATTTAAAAATTCCGAAAAATAGTTTCGAGCTTTAAAATATTATTCTAAATTATTTTCAAGGCTCGATAATTATTCTAAAATTATTTCGGAGCCAGAATTGGCCAACCGAATCCTGTTTATTACTCCAAAATTGATCCAACGACCCGTTTTAATTCCGAAAAATGTTTTAAAAATCATTTTAAGTAACCGAAAGCCTGTTTATGACCCGAGACTTCTTTATAAATGGGATGGCATTGATTATTTAATGTGTTATGTGTTATATGTGACTTGTTGGTTGAATGTCGGTCTATATGTTCGGTGATTACTTGTTTATAGCGTAACTTTCAATCCGTTAATCGGATTTGAGTAAAACGAAGGGTAGATAGAAGTGTATGTCGAATATAATGGTATGAGTTAAATATTAATAGATACTTATGATGCCTAGCAGAGTAAGCAAGGCGTAAGAAAGAGAAGAAGGTGATCAGAAAATAGAATTGACATGTAGAAAATACCGCAAGTGATCAGAGGATAGAAGCGAGGCATAAGAGAAACAGACGAGTGATTGTTGAATGGGGTCACTAGACAAGTACAAGTGAAGTTGAAATCGATTATGATAAGGCAAGTATTTCTAAACCCTTCTCAAAATACAATGCAAATATTTCTAAATTCTCTGGTGACATATTGTTAATACCCAAAATAGTTCTGTTTTATACTGTACACATTTTGAATCCTTCAGCCTTGAACCTGAGCCACAGCATTTGATCTTTGAGCCGTAAGCCTTATTCTTTGTAAACCATTTCTTGTTGATTTACCAGATACTAAACCACACAAATAAGATACTACTCCACAAATATATATCCATCATATATACCAAACACTGGAACAGAATTGTTTACACATACAGAAACTTTTATACTCAACCATACCTTGTGATATCAAAGTACTAAAACCTTATAAAAACACTATTCATCTAATATCCGATTATCCTACCAGCTGGAGGCCACTTCTTTTATGTATTTTGACATAACCTTTTTGGTAACTATGAACTTTTACCATGCTCTTTTACAAATGTTTTATGGTTATTGATTATGATCTGGTTTTATTGAACTCTATTGTTTATCATATTGAAATGCTTTAGAATTGGATAGTTTTCTTTGTGTGGACCAGATTCGTGGTCAGACCATATCGATGGTCAAGTTGGGCCAATGTGTGCCTTGGATCCAGTAGTTAGAGCAGTGCTGTGTGCTTTGCTCGGGGTTAGTGCGTGACTGATCAGCAGCCTAACCTTGGTTTTAAAAACTTAAAATGAATATCCAATTCTATTGACTATTTAACAGGAAACTTGATTCTTTTGAATCACCTCGTTTATTATTATTTAACCTCAGTTATTGATAATATAACTTGCTGAGCTAGTTAGCTCACTCTTGCGAATCTTTTTATGTATTCTACAGTTAAGAAGAATACGGTTGATAGCGAGGTTTCCCAGTTCAATGTTCGAGCTAGGATTCCAGATTATAATTGATCGAGCTAGCAAAAGCTTATGGCAGTAGTGAGATAGCAAGGTTGAAGAATAATTTTTTTTTTATCAGTTGTAAATTAAATTAGTTGGGATATGGTACGTTGTAATTAGAGTTAAGGTGGTGGCTTGTTTTCATACTTTAACCTGTTGCGATCCGTGGTTATGTAAAGCAGGGTCATTAAAAATAATATTTTATATAAACAGGTTTTTATATTGATTATGTGTTGTGGACCCCAAACTTCCGACCCGGGTTTGGAGGATGCCACAAATAGGATTTGGATGGTTTAGTAAAGGCACATCGAGTTAGGAGGCCAAAATTTGGAGATTTTGTCTTGTTTAGCGATCAAGTGACCTCAATTGTGGAGCGAGATCATCCAAGCCTAGTGTTGCAATATGGTGTGTGTGATATTATTTGGTAATTAAATATGGTATGTGAGCATATGTGGCTATGTGTATTATTATGTTTATAAGGTGATTATAAATTGCGTGCATATAGGCCTAAGTGCCATTTGTGTTTAATTTCGGGTTGTAAATAGATTGAGTTGGTGAGGATATATTATAATGAGGTTATTATTAATTGTGTAGGATCTCGAGACGAGGGTAAACTTGCCATAAAGGTCGAGTAAAGCTTCCATTTGTTCCTACTTTCCAGTCCAGTCCAGTCCAGCCTTTCTCAAGGCAAGTGTCCTTCCCTTGTAAACTTATATTGTGCAAGTGATTCAACCTGCCTTTTAGTTTACACTGCGAATATGTTATAACTAGTTCCTATATATATGATGTGGGTATCCTGATTTATCTTGTTATACTTGAACCAAGTAATTCTCAAATCTATCTTTGTATTATATAGAAATGCCATGAACCCTCAGGTATTTATTGCAAGTAGATCAAAAGTCATACCATGCTAGTATGCCAAAGTAATTGTGATGCCATGATAAAATAGAGATTTGTTATAATACCTTATTGATCCTTTTGATTAACATGCTATTGAATCCTGAGAAATCTTGATATTACACCCTGATGCTTTGATTCAACTCTTGTAAGAACCTCGATAGAAACTTTATCTTGATACCTAAATGCCATTTATTCTTTAAAGTCGTTCATGATTGTTTGATAACCCTATCCTTACCCTAAAGCTTGATACCCTGATATACCTTGAGCTGATGATCACTTTCTTTGTATTTTAACACCTATATCATACCAGGAACTAGTAATGCTTATCTTCTTGATATTTTAATACCTATACCTTATCTGAAACTATTGCTTTAAGCCTAGTCTGGCATTATTTTTCCATATTATCCAATAACCCTACTAAATCTCCTCGTCAAAGTCCTTGTAAATAGAAACCTTTCAATTACCCTGATAGAGTAAAGTCTAGTGGATCATGGCCCTGAGATTTAGTGAACATATTTCCAGTGTTTCAAAGTTGATCTATAATCCCTCGATAAAGATGTTTACTATTTAAGAAATTTATTATCAATCGGCATCAGTTTTTAAAATGATAAAAAATTTGGATTTTCAGTCCCAAAGGGGGATAACTGTTTTCTTTAAATAGTGGATCTGGACTGAGACGCAAGTCCTTTCCACACTTATATTGTAGGCTTAAAAGTTGCCTAGGGATCCCATTAATGTTTTAGAACCCAGCGAGGTTCGGGATTACTTCGCGGCTGATCACCGGCTGTAATCCGTAGAGTAATAAAATGGTTTTTGATTAAGAAATGATTTTGGAAATGTTTTGATACAAATAAATGATGCCATCACCCAAAATTTCATCTCTTGTTATTATTAGCTCTATCTTCATGTTGTTATTCTTTTAAATATATCTCGATTTATGTTTTGTATCGTATTGTTTAGCACTTGTTGAGCATTTGGCTCACTACTTGCTTTCACCCTGATATTTTAGCTAGCAGATATGGTTAGATTCAAGCAGACCGCGCGTAAGACTTGTGATGCCGATGCGTATGTTCGAGCTCAGGTAAGATAAGAGATAGTTTTGTGTGAGGACTCGTCATTAAAACCAATTGTAATAATTAGTAGTGTTGGGCTGTTCCAAAACCTAAACTGTAAGATCTTGGATTCGGTTGTATTTACTTTCTTTTATTTATTATAATAGTTATATATTATGTATTGTTAAGTTGGGGGTGTGACAGTGATCTTGCCACTAAAGTGGATTCCTTGGATAAAAGGATGACTGCTATGGAAGCTTCTATAACAGCAATTCATCTACATCAAGCACAACAAACTCAACTGCTGCAAAAGCTGGTGGCTGCACAATCTTCTTCCTCCACTCGAATTGATGATAACAAATGGGGGATAAATCATTATCTCAAGAAAGTCAAGCAAAGCCAACTAGTGAGGGGGAGCATGTGATAAATGTATAAATCAACCAAGTAATTATTCCAGAAATTACTCTACCAAAGTCACCAGTATTGGACAACATTGATATGATCCAAATAGCAGCTGCTAAGCTCGAGCCAAAGTCAATTCCCAAGATGCTTGATGTTGCAGCTGTGGAGAAGGAACTAGATGAGAAATGGAGAAAAATAGATGCAGAAATTCAACAGAAGTTTTGGCCAATTCAGAAACCAGACAAAATCTTCACTCATCACTCTCAAATCAAGAATATTTATGTGAATGAAATAAGTATGAATTATCTGGAAAAAGGCCAAACATCTTGAATCAAATCTCTAAAGGCAAATATGATCATGAAGCCTAAAAGAAACTACTCAAAGTTTTCAGACAAAAATCCTATGGATATTGTGTATGAAACACCTAGGCCAGATGAGAAAAAGCTGTTGGATAGGTCAATTGCATTTTTCAAAGATCCAACTAATTCGACACTTAAAACAAGAATTGCCAAGATTTACAGAAATGGTAAAGAAATCTGTGTGGTGGCTGGACACCCTTAGTTTGTAGAAGCTAAAAAGGAAGAGAAGAAAAGAATCAGGCAAGAAAAGAAGCAAGCTCCCTTAGATGCTAAGAAGTTCAAACAAAAGAAGGAGCAAGCTGCTATCTTGGCCAAAGTTCAAGCTGTAAAGACTACAAGTGAGATTTCTGCACAACCATCTGTGATTGCTGAACCTCAAGATCAGAAAATGCAACAGAAACCACAACAGAAAAGAAGATTCAGATACAAGCTCCACTCCAAAAGAAAATTGGACTTCAGGGATGAGGAAATGGAAGACTACATTCCCAAAAAGTCTACAACTTCAATTCAGACATCAAAACCCTCAATGGTAGTTGAAGAATTCAAGGTGGTGGATCCAACAAGGAATATTCATGGTGAGCCCATAATTCCAAAGGATGAGCTAGTAGACTGGTATAGTTTACCAATTCCTGAACTAAAATTTCCAATCTTCAACAAGCTAAAGAAAACAAAGACTAGATTAATCAAGAAAGTGAAGCCTTTGACTCTTAGATCCAAGAACCTAACCAAATCTCAACCCACAGTCAATAAGGAGGATCTCTTATACATCTGTGACATCAAGGAGTTCTCTGAAATAAACCTCTACTTGGAAGAATTGGAAGAAGTAAGAGGGATTGATGTCTACAGACATCTTCCTGAAAGGCTAGTGTTCAAGTATAAGGGAGGGAAAAAGATCGCATGGCCACTTCACAGGATTCTTCAAGAAAGCCAATCTGTACTGATAAAGGTCTATTCATCCTTCAAGAAGAACTTTAGATTTAATGCGACTGCAAGGAGAATAGTTCTAAAGAAAATAGAGGAGCTAAGGAGTAATAGAGCCAAAGATGCACTCCCAAAAACTCGGTCTATTCCCTTCACAGGAAAGAGAGTGCATTTGAGGCCTTATTGGCTGATGGGATTCATGGATGATAAGGGAGTTAAAAGATTCTTCAGACTGGATGACCAACTGAGTATCTCTAGCAATGAGACTCTTTTGGAAATGCAAGAAATGTTGGATTTATCTGAAGCTGATGAAGTTGAATTCCACAGACCACTTCAAAATCAGAAAGAAGAGAACAACATGAGGCTTGGGAAGAAATCGAGACAATCAAGGAAATAGATTTATCTGCTCAAACTAGAGGAGAACCTTGATAATGATTGTGAGCAACTTCTTTGTATACTTTGCTTTGTTCAATTTTCAGTAAATATTGCAGCACTTATCAGTTTTATCTACTATTTTTCAATCTGTGTTTTTAGGGTGTTTTGTTATCATCAAATTTCTCTTAATTTATGGCTACAATTCCAGTAGACATAAATTGGGGGAGATTGTTAGGAATATGTTGTGAACTTGATGATAAATTAAACAAAACACCTTAGTAGATTTAACTTAGTGAATTTTATAGAACTCGACGGATGATCAAATATAGTCCCGACGAATGACAATTTGACATCCACCGGGTGAGTAGCTTATGTAATAAATAAGTATTGTAGCACATTTTTGTAAACAACTTTGTGTAGATTCTGTAGGAGTATATGAGTCATGTTGACTACTAGTGGATATGCAGAATAGGTTGATTAATTATAAATATGATATGTCTTGTAATTCTGTATAAGTGAAATGGAGGCAAGTGACAAATAACTACGCAACGGATGATCAACAAAGCTACCCGACAGATGATCAACAAAGCTACCCGACGAATGACAAACATGTACCTGACAGATGATCAAATTCAAATATCTTTTGACAGTGACAACACAGTCATATGCGTTGGGTGTTTGTAAAAGGAATGTGGTAGCCTGTTAAAAAGGAATTTGAGAACAAAGAAGCATTACCATTTCCATGCAATTGTGAAGTTATTCAAAGATGCTGGAATAGAGTAGTGAAGTAGCATGAAGTTAGACTAGATATGTTTTATTTTATTATCATGTTTTATTGTCATGTAAACTTGGTGATATATAAACCAAGTGTAGCTAGTAGAAAATTCAACTAAGAAAACACATTTTAAAGAGAGATAGAAAAATCCGTACTTGTCAAGAATTTCTCTGTAGTTTGTTTGTTCTATTTGTAAGCAGCTGTGAGCTATTCGAGCTTCACAGGGTTCTCATTCGATTATATATATATATATATATATATATATATATATATATATATATATATATCTGGTGGATACTTTCAAATCAACCAGAAAGTTTTAAAAGCTTGTGTTTTTATTACTTTATGTTTTGATTTATATGACTCTTTCATTCCGCACTATGCAGATCAAACACCTATATATTTATCAAGTTGGAACTGTTTTAAAATATTGAAAAAGTAGCCAGAATTACATTCAACCCCCCCTTCTATAATTCTTATTGTATTGTTAGGGAATAACAATTTTTGAAGGGACTTTGGTTGTTCATTCTAAAATTTTTTGGTAAAATTTCATCTTCTGAACTTTCATGATCTGATTCTTCTTTAGTGCTGAAATTTTCAATGACATTTAGAGTTTTATAATTAGCAAAACCAAATAAAGATTTTAACTTACTACTTGTCTCTATTTCTTCGTTGGCTATAGATTCATCATCTATCTCCATTAGTCTGAATGTGTGTTCTAGAATGTCAACATTGTCATCTGAAATTTGCAATTCATCATCTTCTAGATTTTTCCAGATGAATTCTTCCACTGTTTTCAAGTAGTTCTGTTAGGCACAAAGCGTGCGCTTAATAATTCACGCAAGTATACGCGTTTGCAAGTAATATAGAATGATTTCTAGTTCGTTCCCATAGAGACTCTGATTAATTATATTTAATTAACACTTACTCACCAATATATGATTATTCTTCAATGCCAAGACATTAACAATTAAGGTTGGTACACTAATAATTACTATGAGAATTAAATACTTGAATTAAAAATATTAAACACACATGAGATCCTAACTTCATTACTACTTCATTCAATAGTTATTGTTATTAACCTTAGCATGTAATGGTGATGATATTAATCGAACAACACGAAACTGATAAACACCAACTTTCGTTGTACGAATACCATTCTACCAAGCATCCATAATTATGATAGAAGTTGAATAGACATCAATTATGTTGAGACCCTATACGTCTACAAAATTTGACAACATAACGAATTAAGCGCAAGTTATTAATGATGATTACACAGGGCAAGTAAAACAGTTAGAGTTACCCACTAATCATGCATACAATACATGAACCGATGCTAGCATGACAAGTTCTAAATCTCAAGATTCATTGTCACTTCAAAAGAGATTAACAGGCTATCTTACATGTTCGTGATGCATATTAGACGAATAAGCACAACCTATACTAGATATTATACAATCATCATATACCAAGGTATTAAACAATTAACTAAAGAATTCTATAGTAAATCCGCTAGGATCCCATGATCACGATTAGCCCATAATAGAACTCATCATCACCATGGGTTCATATGAAAGCATGATAATAATACAACGATATAAAGATAAAACAATACTTAATAAATAATGAAGTATGTCACAAGAGTATTAAGGTTCAAAGCATAAAGAACACTAGCATCCACTGTTACAACGAATTAAAAGAATCACAAGATAAACGTATGCTTCCTCTTCTTCATTGTTGCGTGCTAAAACGCTCTTCTCATTCTTCTTACCCTTGCCCTTGATGAAGAAAACATCTTCCCATAAGGTTTATATAATAACCCAAGAGAACCAGCGCGAACAGAAGCCCAATTATACTCGAATTAATAAAATCCAGATTCTGAAATTTTGCACGCACGCGGTCGCCTGCTCCCGGCGCGCGGCCGTCTGCTACCCTTCTAGAAAATACTTTATTTTACTTCTGTTTTTGCTGATTTCTTAGCTCATCACCCCTAGACTGATTCCAATCACTTCCTTAAGCTTTATTTGATGAAAACCACCTATTTAAGCAAGTTATACCCTGCAATGCAAAAATACAATACATAAAATACTTGAGTTCAAGACACCAATTTGAGCCGTTATGAGATGCTCTAAGTGGTATAAAATGCCACTTATCACACCCCCAAACTTAAATCGATGCTTGTCCTCAAGCATCACAGACTCAAACTCAGAATAAAACATGTATGAATGCAACTTATAGGAATGCAGTGATCCCCTCGCGATGACTAAACCAACCAACACATGACATATCAACAAATGCAATTAGGCGACTAAAGATCAATCAAATCACGCAAGCTAACATACAATTAGAAACGTGGTGTGTGCGAATGCTTAACAGATATGTTTCGAAACTAGATCAATCACCATAACTTAATTATCCTCAAGGCAATCACAAGCTTATACGAAAAATATATTCTAGTCACAAAATGACATATAACACTTCAAGATTATTGGAGTTTTGTACGGAATCATTCTTTTATTCAACACATAAAACAAATGCTTATTTGATCGTGCAATGAGTGAGGTCCATAAAAGAATTATACAATGGTACCCATTTAGTGAGCGTTAGGTTAGCGTATCCCAGACTATAAAAGCCTTAGGTCACTAGGCACAAAGTCCCCTAAGAACTTAATACCTCGAATACCAAAGAGCCCACTCGTGATCAATTGTGCGTTAAACCATATTTTTTACTTTTTCTTTTTTCTCTTTCTTTTTTTTTTAATTTCTGAGCAAGTGCGTTTCGCTCCATCTTGCTCAACCCTAGACTACTCGTATACAATACGAGCCGGCTACTAGCCAATTGACGCCTAGCCACAACTAGCAAATAATTCCAATTTTTACCTTTTTATGTCTTTTATCATTAAGAGCCTAGCATGCATTCTAAGTATAAGCAATAGATTAACCTCAAAAACCATGCCAACAATCTAGTCCTTAAGCATACTCTAAGGCTTAGTGAAATTACAAGTGTTTCTAGCATGCATGTCAACCTAACAAGATTCAACATCACTCTAACGCTATCACTACACTCGCATCAATATTATATATTAATCGGTAAAGCAACATAAAGGGATCATGGTATATGCATGAGCTATATAACATAATAAATAAAACTATAAATCCTTAAAAAAACTATATGGCAAAAATATGCAACTATATGAACTAAACTAACATGAAAATGCAACTACATGACACACACACAAATATGTTCCTTAACTACTACCCCCAAACTTAAAATCTTCACTGTCCCCAGTGAAGGTAATAGAAAGGAACACAGGGTATACCTACTCAGACGAATCATCATCATCAACCCTCAAAGGGTGGAGTGTCAGGAGGTGGATAAGCAGAATCCTCACCAAAAACGGGCCACTGGATGTTAGCTTTAAGGCCTCTAAATGTAGTCCCAAGTGCCTGAGTGAGCTCCTCCGCAAACCGACTATGCGACTCATATATTGCATTCATCCTCCTTGAAAGCCTCCTGTACTGGACATCAGCCAATCCCGAACCATCTCCTCCCTGAGCTCTCGAAGAGCCAGCCTCTCCATGAGCCTGACTAGGCCTAGCCATGGTAGCATTAGCTGTTGGAACTCCTCCTGGAAGGTGATACCCCAAACCATGTGACTCGGGCTCTACACCTGTCCACTCCTGCATCGCATTCATAGTCGATGAATCAATAGGAGCGACCGGCATCTGTAACTGCTCATAAGAAGGCCACTGGACTCTAACTGTCTTGCAAAGCTTCATGACAATAGAGGCATACGGGATAGAGTATTTCGATTTCCCCCTCAAAAACTTCAAAATCCTTTGGTAGATTTACTCACTAAGGTCCACATAATATTCATCATTCAGAATTCCCCATAACAACCTCGCCTTCTCCACTATAACCTCATGTGCATGCAAAGAAGGAAGAATATAAGCACATATAAACGCATTCCAAGCACGAGCATACCTGTTCATCGTGACAGCAGGGAAATTACGATAATCGTTGGATCCCCTTTTGAACTTCCACATTGTGCCCGACTAATAGAGAGTAGCAATAATCAAGTCCAAATCAAAGTCCTCAGGGGCCTTTGCATTCCAATGCTCCTCTTGTGGTTTCCTTAATCGCTGTCCAATCACCCGGCGAATCGCCTCGGGCTGATAATCAACAGTAAGCCCGCAAATAACAGAAAACCCATTCTTGTCGGCCTTGGCATTCGCATAAAACTCATGAACAATAATCATCGGAACCACCTCAGGTGACTCGCAGAATATAATTCATCCCTTCTCAGCAATCATCGGTAGCAACTCATCATCCTTCCTTGATGGAAAGAACCCCCTCTCCCTCATAATAGGCTTAGTCAAAAGCTTGGTGTACTCTTCTTCAGCAGCCCCATCCAACAACCGGGGCCTCGCAGCAGTATTCCTCGAAAAATCAGTAGCAGTCGGGTTGGTGCTGCTGCTACCCACAGTTCGTGATCTCTTTGGGGCCATGAGAACTGAGAATAAGAGTTGGAGAGTTTGTGTTTGGTGTGTAGGAGAGATTTTGTAGAGTGAAAGTGTGTGGGATGTGTATGGAGAGGTTCTATGTATTTATAGGGCAAAATTAGGGTTAGAATTTGATTAGGAGTGGGGATTGTGGCAAGGTATGGGGGGAAATCGTGGGTTAATGGGTTATATTTTTTGTGAATTTTTTTAATTTTGTTTTGTTTTTTAGGCTGAAAAATGATTTTTCAACAGTCAGGGCCGCATGCGGTCGCCTAGCACCAGCACGCGGGCGCCTGCTGGCATGTGGTCGCCTGCTCCTAGCACGCGGGCGCCTGCTAGGCTTCTAGAAAAAAAAATTCTGCAACTTTTTTTCTGATTTTTTTGGGTTTTTGGATAAAGTACTATATTCTAAGGTGTCCTATGGTCTCATATCTTGGGTTGCCTCCCAAGAAGCGCTTCTTTTACGTTATTAGCTTGACGTGGGGTTATGCGATCAAGTTGACAATAAAACGACACTAACCACTTCATGGTTTGCCGTATCCCCATAATAGTGCTTCAATCTCTGACCATTTACTTTGAATGTTTGGCCCAGATCATTCTCAAAAATCTCAACCGCTCCATGTGGAAACACACTTTTGACGATAAATGGTCCAGGCCACCTTGATTTCAACTTTCCAGGAAAAAGTCAGAGATGAGAGTTGAATAGAAGAACTTGTTGCCCTGGCACAAATGACTTAGGCGATAGCTTCCTGTCATGCCACCATTTTACCTTTTCCTTGTACATTTTGTTATTTTCGTACGCTTGAAGTCGAAATTCATCAAGTTCATTTAACTGAAGTATTAGCTTCTTCCCAGCTCCATCTATATCAATGTTTAACTTCTTCAATGCCCAATAAGCCTTATGTTCAAGCTCCGCAGGTAAATGACATCCCTTACCATAGACAAGTTGAAACGGGGACATCCCAATTGGAGTCCTGTATGCTGTTCTATAAGCCCAAACAACTTCATCGAGCTTCAAAGACCAATCTTTCCTTGACGGACAAATGACTTTCTCTAGAATGTGCTTGATCTCTCTATTAGACACTTCAGCTTGACCATTAGTTTGCGAATGATAGGCAGTAGTAATGCGATGATTCACATTGTAGCATTGCATCATAGAAGTGAACTTACAATTGCAGAAATATGACCCTTCGTCACTTATGATAACTCGTGTCGTTCCAAACCTTGTGAATATCTGCTCATGAAAAAAACTCAACACTACCTTTGCATCATTAATCGGTAGAGCTTTGACTTCTACCCATTTCAAGATATAATCGACTGCCAGCAAGATGTACTGATTATTGCAGGACGGGATAAATGGTCCCATAAAATCGATTCCCCAAATACCAAAGACCTCAACTTCAAGTAGCACATTTAAAGGCATCTCATCCTTTCTGGAAAGATTCCCAACTCTTTGGCAACGATCACACCTTAAAACAAACTTATGTGCATCCTTAAATAACGTAGGCCAGAAAAAACCTGCTTGAAAAATACGAGCTGCTGTCTTTTCACCACCATAATGTCCACCATAAATTGTGGAATGAAAGTCTGATAATATCCCCTCCGTCTCACAGAATGGGATACATCTCCTGATGATCTGGTCAGCTCCTTGTCTAAACAAATATGGTTCATCCCACATCTACCACTTCACCTCATACAGAAACTTCTTCTTTTGAGCCGCATTCATATTAGGAGGCATTATAATTCTAACAAGATAGTTCACAATGTCTTCGAACCATGGCTCTTCCTCTTGAATTGTGAACATGTGAAGTAGAATCGGGATTCTCCAATCTAGAGAGATGGTTAGCTACTTGATTTTCAGTACCTTTTCGATCCTTGATCTCTAACTTGAATTCATGTAGTAAGAGAACCCAACGAATAAGTCTAGGCTTCGAATCCTTCTTTGAGACCAAATAGCGGATGGCGGCATGATCAGTGAACACTGTCACCTTTGTCCCAAGTAGATAAGATCGAAATTTTTCAAAACCAAAAACTATAGCCAAGAGCTCCTTCTCAGTAGTGGTATAGTTCAGTTGGGCTCCATTTAGCGTCTTACTGGCATAGTAGACCACATGAAAGATATTAGTCTTTAGCTGCCCAAGAACTGCTCCCACTGCATAATCACTTGCATCACACATCATCTCAAATGGTTCTCTCCAATCAGGTGCCGTAATAATTGGTGCGGTGATTAAACTCTTCTTGAGAGTCTCGAATGCTGCCAAGCATTCATCATCAAATTTGAAAGGCACATCTTTCTCGAGCAATTTGCACAACGTCTTAGATATCTTATAGAAGTCCTTGATGAAACGCCGATAAAAACCCGCATGACCAAGAAAGCTACGGATTCCTTTCTTAGAAATAGGTGGCGGAAGATTTTCAATGACGCCCGCCTTGGCTTTATCCATCTCAAGACCTTTACTAGAGACCTTATTCCCAAGAATGATGCCTTGTTGCACCATGAAGTTACATTTTTCCCAATTGAGCACCAGATTGGTCTCAACACACCTTTTGAGCATCAAACGGAGATTATTCAAGCATTCATCATACGAATGTCCAAAGAAAGAGAAGTCGTCCATGAACACTTCGACATTATTTCCAATCATATCAGAGAATATGGCCATCATGCATCTCTGCAAAGTGGCAGGTGCACCACATAAGCCAAAAGAAACTCTGTGAAAAGCAAACGTGCCAAATGGACAAGTGAAAGTAGTCTTCTCTTGATCTTCTGGGGCAATGCAAATCTTATTGTAGCCCGAATAGCCATCCAAAAGACAATAATACCCATGACCGGTCAACCTGTCAAGCATCTGATCAATGAATGGAAGAGGAAAGTGATCCTTCCTCGTGGCTTTATTCAACTTCCTGTAGTCCATGCATACCCTCCATCCTGTGACTGTTCGAGTGGGGATGAGCTCGTTCTTCTCATTTGCTACCACAGTAATACCTCCTTTCTTAGGTACACATTGCACGAGGCTCACCCAAGAACTGTCAAAAATAGGATATATAATTCCTGCATCGAGCCATTTTATAATTTCTTTCTTCACCACTTCTTTTATGATAGGATTAAGCCTTCATTGTTGCTCAATAGTCGGCTTGCTACCTTCCTCTAGAAGAATTTTATGCATACAGTATGAAGGGCTGATCCCTTTTATATCTGGTATAGTCCATCCGATGGCCGATTTGAATTCTCTCAGAATCCTCAAGAGCTTGTCCTCATCACTACCTGAAAGGTCAGATGCAATAATAACAGGCAAAGTAGATGCATCACCTAAAAAAGCATACCTCAAGTGTTCAGGTAGTGGTTTAAGCTCCAAAGAGGTGCTTCCTTAATAGATGGTTTGAGCTTTCCCTCAACATTCTTGAGATCAGTATTACCAAGAGATTCAAATGGCATATCTAATTTCCGTTTCCAAAGAGAAGCATTCAGATATTGTAACTGCTCATTGCCTTCATCATCTTCATTGTCAAAATCCCCAAATAAGGCTTTTTCTAAGGCATTAGACCTTAGCACATGATCAAGTGCTGAAGTAACTGCAGAATCAACCAAATCCACCTTGAAGCACTCCTCATCTTCCGTAAGGAATTTCATCACATTGAACATATTGAATGTCACATCTTGATCTTGCACCCTCATAGTGAATTCACCTTTTTGCACATCTATCAGGGTACGGCCTGTAGCCAAGAAAGGTCTTTCCAAGATTATGGGAATCTTCTTATCTTCCTCGAAATCCAGAATGACAAAATTTGAAGGAAAGATGAGCTTGTCCACCTTTACTAGCACGTCCTCCACGATGCCTCGTGGGTATGTAATCGAACGATCAACCAATTGTAGAGACATGTAGGTGGGCTTCGGATCAGGCAAATTCAGTTTTTTGAAGATAGACAACGGCATCAAATTGATGCTTGTTCCTAAATCACAAAGGCACTTGTCAAATGACAACTTGCCAATGGTGCAAGGAATGGTGAAGCTACCTGGATCCTTAAGCTTTGGAGGTAACTTTTGTTGCAGCACGACACTGCACTCTTCCATCAGAGCAACAGTATCAAGATCATCCAGTTTCACCTTCCTCGAAAGAATACCTTTCATGAATTTCACATAAATAGGCCTTTGCTCAAGAGCTTTAGCGAAAGGTATGTTGATGTGAAGTTTCTTGAACACCTCCAGAAACTTACCAAATTGCTTGTCCAGCTTTTGTTTTTGAAATCACTTAGGAAAATATGGTGGAGGATAGAGCTATTTCTCCCCTGTATTACCCTCAGGCAGAGTGTGTTTAACAATAGTCTTCCTTGGTTCTCCCTCTTTCTCCTTTTGCATTCCTTCTTTATCTACAATTTAAACTTCTACATCTTTTGCTTTTTCAGCATCAACAACTTTTCCAGACCTTAAGGTGACAGCCTTAACTTGCTCTTTAGCTTCCTTCCTGCATGGCACTTCAGTATCGCTGGGAAGTGTGCCAGGTTGAAGATTGAGCAAAGCATTGGCTATTTGTCCAATTTGATTTTCCAAGGTCTTGATAGAAACAGCCTAACTTTTGCACAACAGCTTTAACTCCACAAACTCAGCAATAGAAGGTGGAGCAGCACCTCCTTGTTGAGGATATGGTTGCCTTTGAGCAAATTTCTGAGGTTGCTTGAATCTAGGTGGATTAAACTATTTATTTGCAGCTTGCTGATATGACTGTTGAACAACATTCTGATTATTGCTCCCACTGAAATTGGGATGATTTCTGTTATTAAGATGATAAGTAGCGGGCACAGGCTACTGCGGTTTCTGAAAATTATTCACATACTGAACAGATTTATTAACAAGAGAACACTGATCTGTAGCATGAGAGCCTGCACAAAGCTCACAGACACTACATAATTGATTTACGCCATAGTTGGTTAAAGAATCGACCTTCATAGTCAGCGCCATGAGCTGTGCTGCAATAGCTGTAGCTACATCAACTTCCAGAATACCTGCTACTTTCCTAGGCATCATCCTTTGAGTTGGGTTTTGATACTCATTTGCAGTCATAGTTTTAATGAGATTATAGGCCTCAGTATAGCTTTTGTCCCACAAGGCGCCTCCAGAAGCTGCATCGGGCATGGGTCGAGATTGAACCCCCAAACCATTATAGAAACCAGTGATCACCATCCAGTCAGGCATCCCATGATGTGAACACTTTCTCAACATCTCTTTGTAGCGCTCCCAAGCTTCGCACATAGATTCTCCTGGTTGTTGCGTAAACTGAGTAATAGCACTCCTCATAGCTGCAGTTTTGGCCATTGGATAAAACTTCACCAGAAACTTTTGCGCAAGATCTTCCCAAGTTGTGATGGACCCATCTGGTAAAGAATGTAACCAGTCCTTAGCTTTGTCCCTCAGAGAGAATGGGAAAAGCCTCAGCTTGATAGCCTCATCAGTGACACCATTATATTTGAAAGTACTACAGATCTCGATAAAATTCCTGATATGCATGTTGGGATCTTCAGTCGCAGCCCCTCCGAAAGAAACAAAATCATGCACCATCTGAATAGTGCCCACCTTGATTTCAAAAGTATTGGCCTGAATAGCCGGATGAATGATGTTGGACTGAATGTCATCAATTTTAGGCCGAGAAAAGTCCATAAGAGCTGCATCAACTTGAGCTTGACGATCACCCATTGTTTCAGGTTCTTTCTTTTCACTCTCTTTATCCGAATCTTCAAAAACTATCTTCTCCGGAGAGTCAAGAGCTTTATCTATTTCCTCAGCTTTATCCAGATTTCTCTTACGAGTGCGAGAACGTGTTTGCATAAACGCTCACTAGAGTACCTGAAACTCTGCCGGAAGCAGTAAGTAACAAGTCTTAATCAATGAATCCTAATGACCACTGATGGCCAGTACGTAACAAATTAACACCGAGTCCCCGGCAGCGGCGCCAAAAACTTGTTAGGCACAAAGCATGCGCTAAATAATTCATGCAAGTATACGTGTTTGTAAGTAATATAGAATGATTTCTAGTTCGTTCACACAGAGACTTTGATTAATTATATTTAATTAACACTTACTCACCAATGTATGATTATTCTTCAATGCCAAGACAATAACAATTAAGGTTGGTAAACTAATAATTACTACGAGAATTAAACACTTGAATTAAAAATATTAAACACACATGAGATCCTAACTTCATTATTACTTCATTCAATAGTTATTGTTATTAACCTTAGCATGTAATGGTGATGATATTAATTGAACAACACGAAACTGATAAACGCCAACTTTCGTTGTACGAATACCATTCTACCAAGCATCCACAATTAAGATAGAAGTTGAATAGGCATCAATTATGTTGAGACCCTATATGTCTACAGAATTTGATAACATAACGAATTAAGCGCAAGTTATTCATGATGATTACACAGGATAAGTAAAATGGTTAGAGTTACCCACTAATCATGCATACAATACATGAACCTATGCTAGCATGGCAAGTTCTAAATCTCAAGATTCACTATCGCTTCACAAGAGATTAGCAGGCTATCTGTTAGGTCTCGTATGAGGGTTATGTTAAGCTAGAAGGGGGGGTTGAATAGCTTAATTACCTATTTAAAATTTATTATGGCATTTTAAAATTTTTTTATCCATTTTTAAAACTTTACCGAGTGGTTATGAAGTTTATATGTGCGGAAAATAAAGTGCAAGGAAAGAAAATACCACACGGCGATTTTATCCTAGTTCGCGATGGCGCAACCTCTAATAGATCCGCTCACCCCTA
Organism: Apium graveolens; assembly: GCF_009905375.1. NCBI lineage: Eukaryota > Viridiplantae > Streptophyta > Magnoliopsida > Apiales > Apiaceae > Apium > Apium graveolens. The sequence goes on from NC_133651.1 coordinate 167,022,637, forward strand.
CTCTAGTCCCCGAGCTCCTCTCCTGGACTAAGGATTTTCCCTTAATATAAACTCGCTCCTTTAGTAGGCGGAGAAGCCTTTACACCCTTACAAATATTTATCTTGGTGCGTAACACAAGGGTCACCACCTCAAAATAAATATAATTCCTACATAACTTATCTTAGACAATAACTCCCTGCTATCTCTTTAAAGTTGATGTAGATCCCTTGTGTGGACTTGGCTTCCTTAGCTTTCACCGGTCTCAGATCTTAGTATCCGGTCTTGGGTCTTTCCTCTTCTTCATGGTGCAAATACGACTAACTCCCCGCTAGTCCGTATGAGACTTGGGTCTTAGAACGAAGATCGCCTCACGTCACCTCACCTCACTGCGAAACTAATAAGACAATCCACAAAACACAAAGTATAGAGAAAATATGTGTTAAACTAGTATGTTACGGTACTAGCCCAAAAGATAGTATAATATTCAAATAAGAATATTAATACTCTATATGTATACTTGACTTGAGATATAAAATGTTATATCAAGTATACTTTTGATTACTCTGTCTCTATGGATTATATGTTAATCGGAGTAATATAAGATGTCCGTTATATGTATAATCAATATGGATTATGACTTCTTTAAACTTCAGGCTCAATACGTATACTTAACTCGGAATATATATTTATGTGTCAAGTATACTTATGATTACTCCATCTTTGTAAAATATATGTTTATCGGAGTAATAAGAAGTCTTGTATATATGTATAAGCATTATGACTTATGACTTCTTTTGTATTCTTCTTCTTTCGATTATGTATTTATGGATCGAAGAATACTTTGGTTACAATCTCGGAATTGTACCTATTTTTTAAGCTCTTAGGCTTATGGATTTAGTATACTTATGGTTTGACGATTATGTGGTCAAAGTATACTTTTAACTTCAAGCAACTTTATAAATTCTATGATTCTTAACCAAGGTCCAAAGAATAGAAGTGCAAGTAATTGGCTTTGAATTTGTGCTTTTGAAGTTTTGGTGGATGATTACGAAGTTTACTATTGATCGACTTATAATCCCCCGGAACACTGAAGATGCTAGAAGGGGTTATAAGTGATACCTTTCGTAATGATACTATATACACGAACTATGCGTTGACCAAGATCGACATAATTGAAATGCAAAGTAATTGGTCAACTCGTGTGATTAAATCCACCTTTGATGCTTAGACGGATGATTACGAAGTTTATATATATATCAAATAAAAACCCCACGGAACACTAAGGTGCTAGAAGGGGATTATACGATATCTTTCATAATTCGACTATATACACGAACTATGCGTTGACCAACATCCAAATTATAGAAATGTGAATAATTGGCCAACTCGTATGATTTAATCCGTCTCTTATATTTGACAAAATTATGAAGATCACTATTGATCGATTTATAATCTCTCGGAACATTAGAGATGTTAGCGAGATTATAAAATGACACCTTTCGTAATTATACTATATTCACGAAATATGTTGGTCAAGGTCGAGATAAATAAAGTGCAAGTAATTGACCAACTCGCAATGTCAAATATGAAATCTCACTCGTGAGGAGTTATTTAGAGATTTATGAAATTTCACTCGTGAGGAGTTATTTAGAGATTTAAGTCATTGTATATTATAGATCTTCTTCGTTTAGAGCTTCAGTTTGAAGATCAAGTACTTATTCAAATTCCGAGTTCGAATCCTCGTTCTTTTTTCTTAGAGAACCTTCTTTATATGAGATCTTGTATTAGAGCTTGAGATGAAGTAGAGAAATTAAGTACAAAGCTCAAAATAAAGAAAACCAAAGAAGAAGGTAAAAACTCACCACTTTTGGAAAATGGTCGGAAAAGTTCACCGGAAAAATTCACCGGAGGTTTGGCCGGATTTTGGCACTATGGAAGAACTTGGGCAGCCCTTCAGGAGGCCGGAAAGTGGTGGTGGATGAGCTCACTTGGTGGGAACAAGCTTTGTTGGGTGAAGCTAAGCTTCGATATCAAAAACCTTAAGTATATGTGTATATATTTAAGAGAGAGAAGGTTTTTGAGAAGAAGTGTGTGTATAGAGTTTGAAAGAGATTAAAGAGAGGCACTTCTTGAAAAATTCCCAGCAAGTATTTAGCTCTTTAGCTGGTTTAAAATGGGTTTGGGTGGGGGTTTATTTATAGAGGAAGTTGGGTGGAATGGATGGTTAAGATTTGAGAAGGAATGGATGGTGGATGGAGTGTATCACATGGATTGATGACATGGCAAGTAGGTTGTGTTTCTTTGCAAGTGGGAAGGAAGCACAATCTAGTATTAATTCAAATCTCAGCTGATATATATATATATATAATATATATTTTCCTTTTGTTTTAATCATTCTTTAATTACTTTAATTAAGGATTAAGCATCATTAATTATGACCACCCCAAAAACTCGTAAATAATATCATAAAAATATGATAATTACCTAAATATTATAAAATGATGTCCTGCAAATTTTGGTCAATAATGGTCAACGGTAGCTAAGTCAAACGTGGTCAACTGTGGGACCAACTACCTCGAAATTCGTGCCCGGACAAAAATTCTCGAAACGCTATGAAATTTTTATCATGCATATAAAATACCATTTAAATGATCCATAAAAAATTTCAAGTCATTCTATTATGTGGAAGTATTTATTTTGATTTAAAGCGGTTCTGTCAGCCTTTACTTCCGACAAAAAATACTATTGGTCTTGGAATGAAAGAGATGAATATTTTGACCAAAGTTTTGACTTGTATAGATACTTAAAATATATTTCCTAATATATAAAATGTATTTGAGTGATGGGAAATATTTTTGAGTATTTTGGAATAATTTTCTCCGAAAAATTCTGATTTTATAAAAATTGGAGAAAATTACTTTACGACCACACAGATGGGTGAAAAAATGGATATTAATACTTCAATCATGAATATTAATAAACTTTGAATAAAAAATCTTTTGAAGGATGTAAAATATATTTAGGAGCGAAGAGTAAAACATTTTTGATTTAGCAAGAGATCTCTAAAGAATATTTCTGATATATTCCTTATTCGAGCTTGTTGCCTTATTGATGTTGCAACTGTGATCTAAAAAATATCATAACTTAATATTTCTTATTTGATCAAATCGCCTTAGAGATATATTCCATAAAATATAATTTTGATGTTTTTAGAATAATGAAATATCTCTTTTATAAATAGTCTTGAAAATAATTTAGCTGGTTTGACTATTTGACTTTGATCTGGATCAATTAAAATCATGTCCTAATGGAGAGGATCTAAGTGTACTTAAATTTTATGTTTAATCGTACAAATACCAAAATAAATTATATATCGAAGATATCCTTGCACTATCTTACATTTTTGCGACACATATAAGACGAATAAGCACAACCTATACTAGATATCATACAATCACCACATACCAAGGTATTAAACAATTAACTAAAGAATTCCATAGTAAATCCGCTAGGATCCCATGATCACGATTAGCCCATAATAGAACTCATCGTCACCATGTGTTCATATGAAAGCATGATAATAATACAACGATATAAGATAAAAAAAATACTTAATAAATAATGAAGTACGTCACAAGAGTATTAAGGTTCAAAGCATAAAGAAAACTAGCATCCACTGTAACTAGGGGTGAGCAGAAAATCGCACAAACCGCAAAAACCGCCCGCACCGCACCAATCCACACCGCAAAATGCGGTTTTTAATTTTTGTGGTGCGGTTACGGTTTGAATTTTTAGTAAACCGCGCGGTGTGGTGCAGGTTGTGGTTTTAAATTTTTGAAATGCGGTTCAAACCGCACTGCACCGCAATATTTAATATGATATAAATAGTGAACTCATTTAATATAATTTAAGAGTTATGATAGACTTAAAGTATTTTTCTCCCTTTGGTTACTTGCTCTCGTACAGGGAGATCAGTGGCTTGGAAAATGACTACTCTGCTGCATTAGTTACCAAAAATATAAAACACAATTAACCACTGTTGTCCACTAGTTATTTTTAAACATAACTTAGATTCTTGATTAAAATAAATATAACTTACTAATTTATAAGTTATTTTTGTTTTGTAATTGAATTCCTAAAAAAGTTAAACTTTCCAGTGTATAATTTCTAATTTGTATTATTGAATAATATTGGCGACTATGTGTTATATTAGTCTGACAATTTGATTAAATTTAAATTTTGTATTTTATTTAAATTTAAGTTTTGTATTTTATTTAAATTTTCAAAGTTGTAAAGTATAAATCGCATTGAACCGCACCACACCGCACCGCATTTTCGTGGTGTGGTTTATGCGGTTTTTGAGGGTACGTGGTGCGGGTGCGGTTTGGAAATTTGATCAAACCGCATGCGCGGTTTGGTTTGCGGTTTGAGCAAAAAACCGAACCGCCTGCACCGCGCTCACCCCTAACTGTTACAACGAATTAAAAGAATCACAAGATAAACGTATGCTTCATCTTCTTCATTATTGCGTGCTAAAATGGTCTTCTAAATCTTCTTACCTTTGCCCTTGATGAAGAAAACGTCTTCCCATAAGGTTTATATAATAACCCAAGAGAACCAGCGCCAATAGAAGCCCAATTGTACTCGAATTAATAAAATCCAGATTCTGAAATTATGCACGCATGCGGTCGCCTGTTGTCTCCATGCGGCCGCTTGCTGGCACGCGGTTGCCTGCTCCCGGCGCGGCCGGTTGCTACCCTTCTGGAAAATACTTTATTTTGCTTCTGTTTTTGCTGATTTCTTCGCTCATCACCCCTAGACTGATTCCAAGTACTTCCTTAAGCTTTATTTGATGAAAACCACCTATCTAAGCAAGTTATACCCTGAAATGCAAAAACACTAGAAACGCGGTTAAATACACAAAATACTTGAGTTCAAGACACCAATTCAAGCCTTTATGAGACGCTCTAAGTGGTATAAAATGCCACTTATCAAGTCATATTAATTTCTCAAATGGCCATGATAAACTTCCTGAATTTTTTCCAGTACCCATTTCTTCGTTTCCTACGCTATAATTTGGATAACTATATTTCAAGGGTTTCCTGAATTTTCATCTGGTATGATGATTTCTTTGCTTGATGTACCTGTCTGAAGAGCATCAAGAATTTCTTTATTGCAAGGACAATCTTGAATAATAATCTTTATTTCCTTCATAATCTTTGTTGTTATGTTGCTGATTATAAGCAACTTAAGAATTCTTCTAACTGTGGCTTAATCACCTTGTTGAAATCTTCCTGTAAATCCTTAAGGCTCATCTTAAGATCTTCCTAAGGTATTCTTCGATTTCTCCTAATTTAGAGGTAAAATCTAGAACTTCCTTTCTAGATATTGGTATGGCGTGCTTGTTATTACAAAGTCGTTCTACCTGTTCTGCTAATCTTTTGATTTCTTTGTTACTATTAACCGAAAGATTCATAATTTTAGCATTTTCCTCTATTAAAAGATTTTTCATATCTTCTAACTTCTTACTACTACTGCTACCACTACTATTACTCTCACTTCTGTAAAAGTAGGTGGCACAATATTTTCCAAAAGACACTGGAGCCTTTTGAAAATTTATCACTGGGGTCTTTACTGAGCCCGAAATAGAAAAGAATCTTATAGACTCCAAGGAGTATTCTTCCGGTAATCTGGTTAAGATTTATTAGTAGATGTAATTATAGTAGTAATTCTAGCACTACCTGGAAGACTGCTTTTCCTGTGTCCTTCGGCTCTTTTTCCTTGTCCTTCATACAATCATTTGAAGTTAAGGATCTTTCTTTTTTTTGTAAATGTGAGGTTTGTGGCTTAAAGAATTAGACATTTCCTGAGAAGTTCAAGCTTTTTGACTTAAGTTGTATATTCTAGTTTAGACATTCCTTAAAAGGTTGTCAGTAGTTGAGGATTCTCCAATTAATAGATTTTTCCCTCTAGAACTCATTATAGGTTTTTCTCCTAAAAGAGGTTTATTTCTAGCAATGTTTATTGCCCAAGAAATCTCTAAAGGACTAATTTCCGAGAATTGCTTCTCTTCTACTGATCCTATATCAGAGAATACATCTTCTAACTCGATATATTCTGACTTTTTGTAGTCTATACTATGATGACTATTAGTCTAGGTACAAAAGATAAAACTGTGTCTAGATTTTTAGTATCTAGGCTAAGTCCAAACTTAGGGTAGACTGAGAACATGAATTTTTGGTATGCAAAGTTTCCTTTTGCAGCACCTAAAAAACAATCTTTTATGTCTTTGATTCTATTATCTATTAAAGCCATTTTAATAGGTGAATCAATTTGAAAGAAAGAGAGATAGAAATCGAGTGAGAGAGACTGGGATGTTCGGGAGAGAGAGATAATAGAAAGGGGAAGGGTAAAATGAATTGATAAAAGCTGTGATCCTTATCTGATTAACTATCCCGAAAAGCTGGAATAGTATCGTAATTTATCAATTTAACGAGCATTTAACGGGTAAAAAATAACCCGACAATTCACAAGAATAGCTTTTAAGATCTCAGAATAATTTAAAACTAATATTGTAAAATTTTCTAAATGTTTAAATAATCTTTGAAACGCGCAACCGACCCGCATTTTACAATTTAACGAATAAACGTGCGGGTAAATAAAAGCCGAAATTTTTTCGAAATAATTTTAAAATTCTCAAAATTTTCCAAAATAAATAAAATATGAATTTCGTAATTTTTGAAACAATATGGAATTTAATACTGAATTTATAATAAAATACAATTAGAAAATCATTGAGGGCTAAATAATTAATGAAATATTGATTTCTCAATTTTAAAATTCTAAAAATAATAAATAAAATTATAAAGTAATAAAAATAATTTTGGAGATAACCCAAGTATTTATGAAAATATATCCTAAATAAAATCACTTGTAAATATAAAACAATACAGCTCAACAACTGATTACACAAATGATCATCCAACACCAATGATCACATATAATTAATAACAAAACAAAAACCAGCTGACAGAACCCATACATATATTTTATTTAATTAATTAATCAAGAATTACACTTTTAATAATACATAATTACGAGTCGTTATAGTTTTTCCGTTCCAATTTCTGTTATTGTTGGATGTCTGACCCTTGCTCTTGAAAAACTTTGGCTTCTTAACCCTTATGTTAGAGAATTTTCTTGCAAGGTAAGCCATTGACTAGTCCATCTCATCTAGTTCATCAAGGATGTAGAATTCATCCTCTTCAATTTCTAGTATGACTTGCTTCTGTGGTTCTTTATTCTTTTGCTCAACAGTTTGAACAACTAGAGTTTGAGCTTCTAGTTCATCATCAGATGGCTTACTGTCATTTGCAACCAAGGCTCTTAATGACTTTCTTTGTAGCTTTTCCATCTCATAAGTCTTCAAGATTCCATACAAGACTTGTTATTCCCAGTGAACTAACAATGAGTTTTACAGAAGGGGGTTGAATGTAAAACTCAAAACTTTTTCAAGTTTTGAGCAGTTTCTGGTCTATGTGTTTTGATGAGCAAGTGTGTGTGAATTGCTTTGAGCTAATGCAGACAAATATATATTAAAACACAAATGTAAAGAACACAACATACTTAAAAACTTTTCTGGTGGATTTGTTGTTCCACCAGAGATGTGTTATTTCAGAAAATCTGTGATTCAAAGAATTAAATCAGAGCTGCTTCCTAGTACAAACTAGATGATTTTCTCTCTGGATTTTTCTAAACAGCACTGGAAAATTCACATCTAATTACTAGCTGCTACTTGGTTTATATATCACCAAGTTTACAAGTGAAGACAAAACTGTAAAATACAATTAAAAGGTTCTTCACATGTTTCTTCTTCATTTCTCTATCCAATGTGTTACAACCGGCATTTTTGTGTAATACTATTTGTAAATTTGGTGCAATTTTAAAACCGAATGCCAATATATTCAACTATTGTATGCTTGTGTGAATGAGAATTTCTGCGTCTTAAATTTGCGTTATGTGGTATATGATTTTTCAAAGCAAAAGTTTATTTATTTATTTTATTTTTGATTTATAAGGAATATTTTAAACCTTGATTAAATTTCTTTTTAAAAGTTATTTTGTTCACAAATTTCAAAAGTGGTTTTATAAAATTTCTAAAAATCCAAGTTATTTTATGGTATAAATTTTATAATTTTTGAACTTGTATTTTATTTTATAAAAATAAATCTTTATAAATTTTAGTTGTCATAATTAGCAAATTACATGGTTTCCCTTGCATGCAAATCCTTTTCTATTCAATTTAAAGCGCTAAAGAGACAATTCCAACCCCCATTAACTCTTATGTTACTAGCCAAATTCCTTCTTTGCCCTTGCATGCAAAATGATCCAAGTATAATTGGAAGGTTAGTCTTGTCAATTCTCATTCCCACTCACATTTTGTCAAATCAAAAACCATAAAACAAGCAAATGGCATGATCATTCACTCCACTCACACCACACTTTCTCCTCCCTCCCTCCTCCCTTTCTCACTCTCGGCCCTCCTCCCCCTCACTCTCGGGTTTTAGCCGAGACCAACCCCCTCCCCATTTTCTTCATTCCTCATTAAGCTCTCACCTTCTATACAAGTAAATACTACTTCCCATATCATGATCACATATATTTCAAGGAGTTTTGAGTAAAAAGTTTAAGTTTTAAGGTTGCATGTCAAGGTTTTAGTTGAAACTCAAAGTACAACCTTGATTCTTATGGATTTAAGGTTGTTTTTGAGAGGACTACAATGAATGGTGAAGTGCCAAGTCTTGAGAAGGAAACTCTTGATGTTGAATGGCCATTTCCCTTCCATTTCATTCGGCCATGACCTTAAGGGAGCCGAATGAATGGTCCTTGAGATCATTCTTGTTAGTTTGTTCAATCTTTGTATGTTTATGTGATAATGGCATGAATCTTGTAGTAAAAATTTGATGAAACTCTTTGCATGCTAAGTGATCATCTACATATAGCTTATGCTAGTCTTGCATGTCAATTTCATGGTGAAATATATTTAGAAAACATGTTGCTTTGGTTTGTAAAACTCGAAGACATGCATGCATGTGGATTTCTCTTAGAATGTTATAAGATTTTGATCATTTGGAAAGATTTTGTTAGTAAGATTTAATTTCAGTAGGAATAAGGTGTTAATATTGATTAGTGTTCCTTGATGCATGGTAATAATTCGGGTATATTTTATAAAAAAAAACATAACTTGTTATTTTCAAAAACTTATGATTTGTGAGTTGTGAAATGTGGTTTCTTTTGTTTTGCCATGATTGCACCTTAGGTAAGGATGATCTCCACCAAGATTATTTTGAGTATAAGGGAGTTAGTTCAGTAGATCACCATGTTTAAGTCTTGGTTTGGGTATTGGGTTTTTGGT